>NC_143252.1:24979545-25282575 GCF_984573655.1 Nuphar pumila | reverse complement strand
ATGCTTCGATTTGGAGCAGTCTTTGATGCTTTTGCGCAACTCCCTAAAATCTCAAGTCGACTCTGCAGGACTGCGCACACAAAGAGCTAGGATCCTTGCGAGGTATCCCTCTCCTTAGACGAAGGTGCATCACCAGCTTCCAACTGAACTCTTGTTGCAAGAGGGAGTGATAGATGTCTCTTGCATCCTCCACGAGGATGCCTCAAACACGTATGCAATGAGCGAAAACCTGAGCGTCATCTGCAATAGCAAGGCAGTAACAACACATGCAAAAGCAAGAGCCTGGCGCAAAGCGCGACGACAAAGTAAAGACTGTAAGCAGGAGTGCAACGCAGAACCTTTACGCAATGCGCGACGACAAGTAAAGACTGTAAGCAGGAGTGCAACGTAAAACCTTTGCGCGGTGCACGACGGCAAAGTAAAGGACAAGGATTGCGAAACCGCATCCTTGAGTTAAATGCGTACTCGTATAAATATATATGATATATATATATATATATGCATATATATATATTTAATTATCCTTTTTAGTTAATTGAACTCAATTCACTTGTTCAAGTCTTCTGTGCAATCTTCCCCTACCTTTGAGAGTTGCAAGCTTGCTGGCGTCTGCGAGTGTAAGCGATGGACGGCTCGGGTTGTAGAGCGCGAGCAAGATCCATCGTACGAACTGCAAAAGTGACGATCTTAGCAAGCTAACACCAAAATAGATGGTCAGGGTCACCGTCACCGTCCTGACGTAAGGGAAGCAGAGGCAGGGGCATCGTGCCCTTGTGCACCTGCCATAAGTGCAAGAAGCAGGGGCTACGAGCCCCTACTGACCTGCTGTCAGCGAGAAGCATGGAGGCAGGGTGTTGCACCCTTGCCTGAAGAAAACAACGAGGGAGGCTTCGCCCTGCCTGCCAAGAGAGCAAGGAGGCGAGGCCCTTCCCTGCAAGCCACTAAGGGGGAGGCAGGGGGCTTCGCCCCTGCCTTCCAAGAATGCAAAGAGGGGGTAGGGGACTCCGTCCTCCGCCATCTCTGAAAAAGGGCAGCGGCGACGACCCTGTTCTATCCTGCAAAAAGAAACAAAGACAGGGGATGAGCCCCTGTTTGCCAAGCAGAAACAAAACACAGGGAGGGCTCGGCCCTCCCCTGAACAATAGAGGGAGGAAGGGGGGTCTCAGCCCCTTCCCAACGAAACACAGACACAGGGAGGGGGTTGACCCCTTTCCTGCGCAAAAAAAAACAAGCAGTGAGGGGCTTAAATACTCCCTGCCAACCAAAAACGCAGGGAGATGGCAGGGACTAGCCCCTGTTGACCTGTCCGAACACCGGGAGGTGGAAGGGGTTCTACCCTTGTCCACCAAACAGAAAAAGAAGGGGAGATGGCGACAGGGCTCGACCCCTGTCGTGGTTCCCAGACTCAGGGAGGTGACAGGGCTCAACCCCTGCCGACGACTTGCCTGAACAAGCGGCAGGTAGGGGGCCTTGCCACCCTGCCGACCAAGGCACAAGGGCCACCCAGGGGCCCTCCCCTGGGAGCCCTATGCTAGACAGAGGAGGTGATGCAGGCGGCAACCTTGCCGCCTGCCAAAAGGGGAAAACAACCGAGGGGAGGTGCTCAACACCTCCCTCCCTAGCAGATCCAGAGTCACCACGATGGTGGCTCTAGTCCACCGACCCGAGAGCAGGAGGGTCGAGGGAGACAAAGAGGAGAGGAGACGGCGAGGGGTGCTTGGCAACACCCTTTGGGGAGACCCAAAGCGAGAGGCAAGGGGGAAGTCCCCCTGCAGACGAGTGGCGATGACAGGGGGCTCAGCCCCCTGTCGGTCGATCCCAAAGAGAGAAGCAGGGGGGAAGTCCCCCTGCCGACAACAAGCGACGACAAGGGGCTCAACCCCCCTGTCAGCCAATCCCGAGAAAGAGAGAAGCAGGGGGGAGTCCCCCTGCCGACGACAGGGGTCTCAGCGCCCCCTGTCGGCCGATCCCGACAAAGGCAAGGGTAACCCCCTGCCGATGAGAGGCGACGGCAGGGGGCTCTGCCCCCCTGACGGTCGGCCCCTCACAGAGAAGAAGAGGCGGCAGAAGGAAAAAAGAAGAGGGGAGGTGGGTGCGTACCTGGGCGTCGCCGGCGCCTTCGCAGCAGAGAGAAGGAAGGAGGTGGCCGGCAACAGGGCGAGACTGAGGGTGCCGGTCGAGAGGCCATCGACAAGCCCTCGGGAACTAGGGCTGCAAAAGTTGGCGAGGCTCAGCCGACAACGAGTCTGGGGGGTCGTCGGGTAGAAAGGCATCGCCAGCGAGGTTGCAGAGGGGAGGCTGTCGTCGGCGAGGGTGGGCTCTGGTGGTGCTGTCGCCGGCGGCATCGGCTTGACAGGATTTTTCGGCAAATCACAGAAGACGAGGGAGAGTCGGGGGGTATCAGGGAGAGAGAACGAGAGAGGAAGAAGGGGGCACGGGTTCTCTTTGAAACCCCTCCCTCGCTGTCTTCAAAACACGGGAGGCGGTGCCTCCATTTGGGTCCGGGTCGGGTCCGGATCCGGATCCGACCCGAATCCAAACTTAATTTTTTTTTCGGTTTATTACATCCTACCCTCCTTAAAAGAATTTCGTCCGCGAAATTACCTTGGCCTAAATTAGTACAAATACAAATCAGGGTAATTTTTCTTAATATTTGACCATTCGTCAGCCGAATCTTGGTTCTAGTTCTTTACCATCCTTGATGTAAACAAGGGATACCAAAGATCAAAATCTGAGGAAACTCGAAAAAGAAGCAAAAAACATTTGTACTATTCATGCGTAACATGAGTAGTTTAAAAAAAACCCAACAATGCTGGTACATAAGCATAACATGTCTAGCCATTTAGCTTAACAACGCTAAAAACATCCATAAAGCAAGAAAAATCGTATACTCACAGTGCGATGCGGATGCTCAATGGTCAAGAATCCTTACTTCCCTTAGCTCTGATACCAAGTTGTAACGCCCCAAATTTCAAACTTGCGAACTTTTTTAGAAAAACAGACAAGAGACTAGAAATATCTCTTGCCTTCAGAGTTTGTTTATGAAATCAGCAGAATAATTTTCTCTTGTTAAATCAGAAGCCAAGCTGACAACTTTGGGCACGTTAGCTAAAAGAACCAAAACTCACAAAATTAGGATATCCTAAGGAAAATTCATTACAAACCCCTAGCGTTCAGGATGCGAGCTAAGAGCGGGAAGAAGAAGTCTTGAATCCATCTTGCAATCGCGTCATCGCCCGTAGTGTACTTAATCATTACCTGTACCTATAGAATGGGTTAGTTTCGCGAAAAACTAGTAGGTGCATAAGAGAGACTACAAAAAACTTAATTAAGTATATTTAATTCAGTAGGTTACGCAATTTAAAACATATATGCAGTTAAACAGGTAAGCAGTGCAAATGCGTAAGTAATGCAAGCGAGTAAGTAAGCAGTGCAGATGCGTAAGTAGTTCAAAGCAAGGAAGCAGTGCAACTGACAAACGCAACATACGATCCATTTGATCGTAAGCTGTAAACCACCACGCAACAAGCTTGGTCTCGTTCCTAGAACGGGGTCTCTACATTGAATCAGTATCAGGACATCGTTTGTCACTCTCACGACTTCTAACAAACGCTTTGTCCTGAACAACCTTAATCTATTCCCATCTCTCAAGGCCTTACGCGGCCAACTGTCACCGGTTATGACTCACTAAGGCGTCATACTTTCACAGAAAAGCCCACCATTCCGTAGGAGGTCCAAAACATAATCACTAACTCAAATTGCTAACGATCTGATTCTCACATCTGAGTACTGCATGTAATCATGCTAAAACAGAAAGCCGAAGCTATAAATTTATAACTGGCTATCTCAAACAATCTCAGAAGAACATCACAGCTCACCATAACTTTTTATGGTAAGCAAAAACACAAGATCCACGTCGGATGGCTCGGTCCGGGAGATATACGACCTGACAAGGAATTAACGCCCTAGAGGGTATACCTGGTATTGGATCATACACTTCCTCACGGGAGTTCACCGTCTTTGCGGCTACTCGTTCGTGGACAGTGTACATTCTCACAGTGATTCTACCGCTCTAGCCGGATTACCCGATCTGGAAAATGTACAACCTCAAAAGGAATTACCGCCCTAGATGGTATACCTGGTCTTGGATCATACACTTCCTCACAGGAGTTCACCGTCTTTGCGGCTACCCGTTCGTGGACAGTGTATGTCCTCACAGAGAATCTCCCACTCTAGCCGGGTCACCTGATCTTGATCATACATACCCCCACAGTGAAACCTTTGGGAAATTGGTCCCAAACAAATGCCATATCCAATGAAAATCATTGTGATACACGCATCAACACAAATGACCGCTCTCAGGGTCGATAGCTACTATTACAATCAACAAGATCAATGCCGGATCACCTGGTCTAGAAAATGTATAACCTCACAAGGAATTCCGCCCTGATGGTCTACCTGGTCTTGGACCATACACTTCCTCACAGGAGTTCGCCGTCTTTGCGGCTACCTGTTCGCGGACAATGTACATCCTCACAGAGAATCTACCACTAGCGGGTTACCTGGTCTTGATCATACACGCCCTCACAGATAATCCTTTGGAGATCAGGTCCTCAACAGACACCCTACTCAGTGATACATGCATCTATACAATCGACTGCTCTGAACAATTGACCGCTCTTGGGGTCAGTAGCCACAATATGAGCACAAACATGTATATCAGCAATATGCATCGTATCACTTCACATAGTAAAACAAAACACACGATCACCCATTCCTCCACTAAGGTTCCATGAACCCTCAACATATTATCGCATACTTCCAACATTTCATATCACGTGGCATATCAATCACATCACACAGAAGCATATAATACTACGCATCGTGTTATTGCCACAAGGAACATTGCAATCCTCAAATAGGACCTCAAAGCATGCGTAAACGACACATGAAAACACGCAGATATGGCAATCAAGTTGATTCTTTGGGCGAAGAGTAACTAACTCTACCCGTCGGCCAAACAAAACATCTGAATAAGACGAGCACTCATAACAATGCTCGTAAAACATATAATTACCATAAAATGGTTCAGTCCATAAACAAATAATTAAATTAATCGTAAGACATAAACCATTGCATCACAAGCCATTCATAAGCACTCATACGGCATCAGTTATATCACAAAATGTAAGCAGCTTATAAGACAAACGGCCACATCAATCCTAATTGCCACCAGTTCGTAGATTACGAGTTGTATGCAATCACATCAATCATAAGAGGTGCAAGCCAACAAGTGCTACGCTACAATAAGCACCAAACAGTTTGACCAAGGGATAAAGCAAGTCACATGCTAATATGTAGCAACTGGCTTAATGCTATTATTATAAGCATTTAACTAGTATGAGAAACTCCTTATTACTCCGCAAAGAACTGCGTAAGCAGTTTAACCAACTAGAGTAACGCCTTAACAGACGTGCACAACTCAACAAGTAGCATACTGAACTACCGAGCAAGCAAGCGATCGACTAGTGCGAACATACTTTATGTTTCGATATTACTGGCTTGCGGGTACGCGCAGGCAAAACGTAGAAACAATTGAGACTAGTTCGGGCATCTGTTATTCTATGTATTTTCAATAACCCGAATAGCTAGTTGAGTCCGCTCCAAAGGGGACGGCTTTAGCCGAGAGAGGATTCCCCAGAGGCTGAAAAGCAGTGCCACGGATGCATCCAACTTCTGCAGAAGTATTGAGCTAACTATTGTAGCCCCTTTCCCCTTAACTCCAATGACTGGGGAGGCTGGATCATTGCCCGTGGGGTGGTTGTTAACAACCTGTCCATTGGAGTTTTGTACCGCTCTGTCATCTCCCTTGACAGACAACCAAAAGCGAATGGGTGCGTTAGGGGTTGCTTAACTAACGACCCATCCTATGCTGTGGTCTTTAAACCACTCGAGCATCTTGCCTATAAAGGCGAATGTGAGGCCATTTATGTGACTACAACATTGTGCATTCACTATTCGAGGTCACACGACCGTCTCATCCGATCATCGCAGTACTAGACGTGTCGTGCACGACTACAAGTACTCTAGGATAAAGGGGGTATAACTCCTCAATAGAAGCCTGAACATGAGTGTTTCACAAAGATGTAAAGTTTATCAACTTTATTTTATCTTTTGAAACAGCAGTACCTTGTGCCAACATTATGCATGTGATTATCTTGAATCTCATCCGCTATCGGGGTATCTACATGTCTCGCATGACTTGATACCGGCCTCGATAGATGGGATACATGTTTCTCAATAGAACACCCGCTAAGAAGTTCGCTCGAACCCCCAATTCGGGATCACCTGAGATATGCCAAAAAGGCGAGCAAAACCAGCCAGTCACATCCTTCCAAATGCTTCGATTTGGAGCAGTCTTTGATGCTTTTGCACAACTCCCTAAAATCTCAAGTCGACTCTGCAGGACTGCGCACACGAAGAGCCAGGATCCTTGCGAGGTATCCCTTTCTTTAGACGAAGGTGCATCACCAGCTCCCGACTGAACTCTTGTTGCAAGAGGGAGTGATAGATGTCTCTTGCATCCTCCACGAGGATGCCTCAAACGCGTATGCAGTGAGCGAAAACCTGAGCGTCATCTGCAATAGCAAGGCAGTAACAACACATGCAAAAGCAAGAGCCTGACGTAAAGCGCGACGACAAAGTAAAGACTGTAAGCAGGAGTGCAACGCAGAACCTTTACGTGATGCGCGACGACAAGTAAAGACTGTAAGCAGGAGTGCAACACAAAACCTTTGCGCGGTGCGCGACGACAAAGTAAAGGACAAAACCCCTCTCTCGCTGTCTTCAAAACACGGGAGGCGGTGCCTCCATTTGGGTCCGGGTCGGGTCCGGATCCAACCTGAATCCAAACTTATTTTTTTTCGGTTTATTACAGTTCTTACCTGGGTTTTTGCAGGAATCTTGATGATAGGAGGGAAGGGAAGGGAAGGGAAGATCGTGAAGTGGCTAACCGTAGATGCCCCTCTCATTTCTCGTTGCTTTGTTTATGTAGAGAGGGAAGAAGCATCGAGAAAAAGGGGGAGGTTAGGGATCGACGGACGATCCGTGGAGGAGGATGATCCGAGGGTTGAGGAAGGAGGAAGCGGGCGGTTGGCGATGGGCGGACGAGGCCCGTGGGGAAGAAGATCGATGGAGGGTGGATCCATCGAGAGCTTTCGGGGGAGAGAGAGAGAGGGTTGGAAGAAAACCCTAACTCGACCTTCTGAAACCGAGTGTTATAAGGGGCTTTTTCCAAAATTTTCCATAAACTGGGTCTTTTTAAAAGTTTTTCTCAAAAAGGGTTTTTAAAACCATTTTTTTGTAATTTTCTTTGTGTTTTCTGCATTTTTTTGGCATTTTCTGATTTTTTTGTTATTTTTGAAATAAAACTCTAAAGCTATGGGTTTTTAAACAAATTTTGAGGAATTTAAGAATATTTTACAAAAGAAGTATTTTTCTGAGAATTCGGGTTTGATCTGTGGAAATTTCTTCAGAAAACGGGTTTGGGTTCGGATTTTTAGGAGATATTCGAGTTTTGGATCTCGAATCCAGAAATATGAGACAGCGGATCCAAATGGATACCGGATGGATCAATCTGAGCCTGTCAAAATTTATTTTTGATATTTTTGTAAATTTTGGTTTAAAACTTAGATAACGAGGCTCAGATTTAGATTTTGACACTAGACTCGGATCCGAAATTGAGTTAAATGTAGAAAATTGATTTGATTCAAGTAAATCCGAGAAATAATCTGGAATTTGGATAAAAATCGATTCAATTAACCAGAAAATGGGGGCCAGGGGCAAAAGGGGGACATTTACAAAATTTTGAAAAATTTGGGGTGTTCACACATTCCTAGAAATATATAACTTATTATTTTTAAGATCATAACACCTAAATCCTTTTTGGCTCCGTATCCTAAAAATATACATGGGATGACTTTAGGAGATAATTTATCATTTTTATGAGTGGTCACAAAACATCTACACCCAAAGACCCTTAGTCTAGGATAATCAAGTGAGACTTTATAAATCTTTTCAGATGGTTAAAATTTTTGAATTTTTGAGGAGTGCAACCTATTTATAAGATATATTGCATTAAGAGTTTCTTTAGCCTAAAAATATTTTGGAACGCTCTTAGATATGAGAAGAGTTCTAGTGGTTTCTATTATGTGCTGATGCTTTCTTTCGGCTAAACCATTTTGTTGTGGTGTATTAACACATGACCGTTGATGAAGTATTTCATTTTCTCTTAGATGTTGTTGAAAGCCATTAGACATGTATTCACTCATTGAGTCAAAACGAAAAATAGATATATTGGTCTTCAAGAAAAGCTAAAGATAATGTATTGGCCGTTTCAAAGTCGGGAGTGAGTACTCATACATACAAACCACCGGACTTTTATAAGAACAATAACTATGGAAGAATCGTGTGTATGAAGGAAAAGGAGATGAAAAAAGAAGAAGAGATATCTACTTTTATAGGAACAATAACTATGGAAGAATCGTGTGTATGAGGGAAAAGGGAGTAAAAAGAAAAGAAGAGATATTTTTTGTCATAATTGTGGAGAACCAGGACATATTAAACCATTTTGTCCAGAATTCAAGAAAGTTGGTAGGCACACTTTCCAAGGTAAGACCCGATCTTCACACTACAAATATGCTTGAGGAAGAGTTAAATATCACCAAAGCAATGATTTAGCTCTAATACCATGTCACAAACTGATTGATAATGCTTTAGAGAGCCACTTATGGGAAAGAGAACACTTTGAGAATATGACCTCTTATGGGTCAATAGACTCTCTATACAAGAAAAAGCCACTTAAGGGCTGAAAACACTCATAAAAAAAAACTATGTTATTAGGAAACAACCCTTTTCAGTTACATACGTAAGGAGAGGGGCAGACCCCTTTATATACATGTGAACATTGTGAAGGCTCATAGAGAGCGCTTGGGACCTTCCAACGATTCCCTACCTAATTCCCAAAAAGCCCATCTAGGCTGGGAATAATTACAATAAAAGAAATAATAAAAATAAAAAAGGAAAAGGTGAAAATACACTTATTTTGAATGTACACTTGAAAAGACACAAATACCCCTAAACTATATATGTATAAAAATACATATGTAAACATATAGATACATATATGTTTACATTAACACTTTGCAGTCTAGACATTCTGGAGGCAGTTGAGTTTGGGAGTCACTTGATCAAAATCTCAGGTTTGCTTACGTAAACCTTGGTTAGGATTGGATTACCTTAGATAAAATCTTAACTTGGTTAGCCACTAGCCGTTCATGTCCCTCACACACCAATGCCCAAACACGCACACGTGGAGGACTGATGAAGAAATGTAACGACAACTTTAATGAAAAGTAAAATCTAATTGATCCTATCTTTCTGAGACAAGAAGATTTTGTGCTTTCAATGGTTATTTTTTGAGGCGTGCTTTTCATTTTTATAAATTAAAAGCTGTTTTGAAATTTCAAAGAGCGTGTATGTGTATTATATATATATATATATATATATATATATATATATATATATATATATATATATATATATATATATATATATATATATATATATATATATATGTGTGTGTGTGTGTGTGTGTGTGTACATGTATTATGTATAGTATAAATGTAGATTTCATTTATTAAAACACGTTACTTTTGAGCACAAGCCAAAGTATTGTCATGTTATATTTCGTGTTTGGTTTGTGTGATGGCATGCTCTCTCTCATAATCGTAATATCTTTCTTTACTTTTCCCAATTTGGTCTTTATGATAGTTTAGCTGATTGCTAGCTTGCTGATAAGTTTATGACTTTACTTCTTGCACTGTTTCAGGCTCTGAAAGTCTTCCCTCAAATTATTGGACCTCTTGAGCTTGAAAAGTTTATGCATGCATATGCAGTGGGTATGCAACTTCACCTAAAATCTGGTTTACCTTTGGTTTTCATCAACCTGTAGCATGGTAACTTTATGAACTTCAGACCATGGTTCACTCAAAAGAGGTGTGGAAACTTCAGTTAACTTTATAGAAGTCTCATAATTCAGCATTTCTCTTAATAATGGGGTACATTGTAGTGTTTGAAACCCGGCAAGTCAACCCAGTGTCTTGCCTAAGTCAACCAGGTTTAGCAGCCTGACTTGGTCAATCCAGTTGGTAGGCCAGGTTTCTGCCACTTAGATTAAGAATGAGTTGACATGGCTGTTACAGGTTGACCCATCAGGTAATTGGTTCTCTAAGTGTATATAGAGTATAAATGTTTTCCTTTTGTACAAGAGTAAGGTGTGGATATAATAAAAAGTAATGTCCCAGCCTAGTCATGAGTCAATCGAGAGCTGCGTTGTCCTGGGTCTCTAGATTTTTTGAACTTGTGTACACTAGAAATCTCCATAAAGTTGGATATTGTTGAACTTTGGCCTTTAGAAAAGATGTGAAGCCTGACTTTAGTAAGTTACATAATCATTTAACATTGTTGATGCTTTATTGTGATTTATGGTGGTTCTTTGCGAATGTGGACTTTTCACAAAATCATAGAAGAATGTTGTTTTGTTGTTCAAATTTCAAATGCCACTAGAAGCTCAAGATGAGCTTCAGTTTCTGGTCTTTGAAACACCAATATTGTGGTGCATGGTATGTGACTTTATCTTTGTTCTTCAAGAGGGAAAGCAATTCATTAGTGAGGTTGGGCCTGTTCGCTGGGTTTGTGGATTAAACATGACCCTTCTCTCTCTCAGAGGAAAAGTGGGGAATAATCCGATGACATTGGAAGCCAAACCCCTCATTATGATAATGCTGCCTAACTGTCAAGCTGTCTCATTTGACACATCTCCAGGATGCTAGTTGAAACAGTATGACATTATGTGTAAATTAACTGCTGCTAAAAAGTGCATTTATAATAGGCAAGTATCATCTGATATTAGATTACTACTGGTGGTATATGAGACATAGATCATGGGCATCATCTGTTGTGTTTGAAATACACTGCTAAACAGATATTGGAAAAAACATTGACCTCATTGGATAAGTTCCATTGTAATAGTGCGTGGACTTTGTCCCCATTAAGTCATTTGTCATAGGACTTCCCTGCATAGTTGCCATGTGATGTGGCTTTTACAGTTCGTGCTCATGACCTGCATTACCTAAGGAAACAAAAAGCTGTGTCATGGTTAGGGTGGAGATTTGGCTATGCATGTGAATGAACATGCAAACACTTTTTTTTCTTTATAAAAAAGCTAGGGTACTAGTATATATGCCCACATATTACCTATATGACATATTCCTTTGTTGGATTGTAGCTATATCTGACGTTTGTGGAAGAGGATGAGAAAACAGGGAGACGGAAATATCTGTGGGTTGTTTTCTATGGAGAAGCTTAAAAAATGACTTGTTTTTGGGATTGGAGTGGTCATATTGGAGTAAAGTCTAGTTTTGGGGCATAATATGGCTGGCGGTAGCTCTATTTTGCTGCATTCACTTTTTAGCTGGTTTGGAGGTCTAATTTGTACTTTGCTGATGAGTGAAGATTAAAGGTATATTGGTTGTACGTCTGAGTGATTGAGGGGTACTGGGAATTGGACAAGGAGGATTCTGTTCAATTGATCCCTGTCAAACTTAATGGGGCTAATTATACTTTTTGGCACAATTTATGCTAATGGTAATCATTGGAGAGGGGCTTGGCTAGTAGTTTGATGGAATCAAGAATAAACACAAAAGTGGTGATAAGTGTTAAAGTTGGTGTATATACATAGATATACACCTATATAATGTGTATGTATATGTATATATACATATAAATATGTGTATATATATTTCTATAATGTTGTATTAGGTAATACCCATTAGGGGTATTTTGGTTTTTTCAGTCTATGTAATAGGTTGTGCCCATTAGGGTCAGTTTAGTCTTTTTGTATAGATTTCTTTTTATTTTTTATGTCTTTTTGTTATTGCTTAAAGGTTTTTTGGTCAAAGACCATTAGAGCTGTTGGGAGCATCCCAATGGCCCTAAGGGCTCTCTTAAGCCTATATAAAGGGGTTCCCTCCCCTTGTTTATGTATGCTTGTCTTAAGCACTTCACTCAATAATATTTATATTTTTTATGTTTTGTTCTTGCCTTTTAGTGGATTTGTGATTGTGTTTTGTATTGGCCCATAAGTGGTCCTTTGTGTATGAACATTCTTTGTATGTTTGTAAGCCTATAAGAGGCATTTAGTTGTGCATTTTTTGTTTTATTACAATGAGGACTATGATAACAAGATCAAAGTGTAACGACCCCAAATTGACCCTAAAAAATTTTACGGATTTTTTTTGAAACGAATAAATCATTTTAAAACATTGCGAAATGATATCTCAGAGATTCGGGGCACATTACATATTTGGCACATTACATATTTAATATACACAACTCAACAAGCATTTTACGCATAGAATAAATCAAACCATGAATTTATATTGAATTGAATTTAATAAAATAATCCCCATTTAGGGTTCAACATATTTTCCTAAAAATAAAAACTCTCAACTCTGTCAGAATTAGGGCCACCGTATTATAACCCTCACTCCTAGTAAGTTGGTCCCTTCATCACCGAGTCTCAGTACTTGAAAAAAAAGTTTTAAAAAAGGGGTAAGAACTGAAGTTCTCGTACGAGTCCCTCTTGAAATCCAACAATAAGAAAATTAGCATAAATCAAATCAAACATAAGTTTAAGAAGACTCTATAAACATCACAAATTAAGAACAAACTTACAATATTAACAATTCAATTCAAATAACTAACAATCTCATGTTAAATTGACCATTTTAGGGATGCATGAATCAATGTAACATGCATGAATGACCTTTTAACTTTAATTAATTATCAGTATTTCTTTTTAATGAATATCTCTACTTAATGCATAAAATTAAATTCTCACTCTTATAAAACCCTTATATACTCAAAACAGGCCAATTTCTCGAGGTTGAATGTAACACCCCAAAATTTCAAACTTGCAAACCTTTCAGAAAAACGGACAAGAGACTAAAAAGGAATCTCTTCATCTCAGAGATGTTTTACGAAATCAACGGAAGACTATACTTTTGCTAAGTTCAGAAAGGCAAGCTGACAACTTTGGGCGCGTTAGCTAAAAGAACCAAAACGCACAACCCATGCCACTTGCAAACACTTGGAAAAGCCACTTTCATTTAAGAAATTCTCCAAATAGCACAAAATTCGGATATCCCAAGGAAAATCCGTTACAAAACCCCAAACAACAGGACGCGAGCTAAGAGCAGGAAGAAGAGCGTCTTGAAGCCATCTTGCCATCGCACCATCGCCTGTGGTGTACCTAATCATCACCTGTACCCATAGAATGGGTTAGTTTCGCGAAAAACTAGTAGGTACACAAGAGAGACTACCAGGAACTGAATTATGTAGATTTAATTCAGTAGGTTACACAGTTTAAAGCAGATATGCAGTTAAACAGGTAAGCAATGCACACAGGTAACTAGTGCAAACGCATAAGTAGTGCAAGCGAACAAGTAGTGCAAGCGAGTCAGTAATGCAAGCGAATCAGTAGTGCAAGCAAATCAGTAGTGCAAGCGAGTCAGTAGTGCAAGCGAATCAGTAGTGCAAGCGAATCAGTAGTGCAAGCGAGTCAGTAGTGCAAGCGAATCAGTAGTGCAAGCGAGTCAAACGACCCAACGACCAGTGTAGACAGACCTTATGTTTCGATAATTACTAACCCGCGGGTACGCGCAGGCAAAATATAGAAACAACTGAAACTAGTTCGGGCGTCTGTTATTTTATGTATTTTCAATAACCCGAATAGCTAGTTGAGTCCGCTCCAAAGGGACGACTTTAGCCGAGAGAGGATTCCCCAAAAGAGGCAGTGCCACAGATGCATCCAACTTCTGCAGAAGTGTTGAGCTAACTATTGTAGCCCCTTTCCCCTAACTCCAATGACTGGGGAAGCCGGATCGTTGCCCGTAGGGTGGTTGTTAACAACCTGTCCATTGGAGTTTGTACCACTCTGTCCTCTCCCTTGACAGACACATGGAAGCGAATAGGTACGTTAGGGGTTGCTTAACTAACGACCCATTCTATGCTGTGGTCTTTAAACCACTCGAGCATCTTGCCTGTGAAGGCGAATGTGAGGCCATTTATGTGATTACAACATTGTGCATTTAGCACTGATCGAGGTCGCACGACCGTCTCATCCGATCATCGCAGTACTAGACGTGTCGTGCACGACTACAAGTACTTTAGGATGAAGGGGGTATAGTTCCTCAACAGAAGCTTCAACAGGAGTGTTTCACAAAGATGTAAAGTTTATCTACTTTACTTTATCCTTTGAAACAGCAGTACCTTGTGCCAACATTATGCATGTGATTATCTCGAATCACATCCGCTATCGGGGTATCTACATGTCTCGCATGACTCGATACCGGCCTCGATAGACGGGATACGGGTTTCTCAACAGAACACCCGCTAAGAAGTTCGCTCGCTCCCGACAAAACTCTTGTCCCAAGAGGGAGAGTGGTAAATGCCCCTTGCATCCTCCACGAGGATGCCTTTAAGGCATCCGCAAAGAGCAAGAACCTGCACGTCATCTGCAATAGCAAGAGTCTAGGCGCAAAGCGCGACGACAAGTAAAAGTTGTAAGCAGGAGTGCAACGCGAAACCTCGACGCGATGCACGACGGCAAGTAAAGACTGACAGGAGGTAAAGGGCAAGGATCGCGAAACAACGTCCTTGAGTTAAATGCGTACTAGTATAAATATATATATATATATTTATTTAATGGTCCCTTTTTAGTTAATTGAACTTAATTCAATTGTCCAAGTCTTCTGTGCAATCTTCCCCTAGCTTGGAGGGTTACGAGCTTGCTGACGTCTGCGGACGTACACGATTGACGGCTCGGGTCGCGGAGCGCGAGTGGGATCCGTCGTAGCTGCAAATATGCGATATTAACATGCAAACCCAGACAAAAGCAAAAGCAAGGCAAAGACTCGACTTCTCCGATACATAGGGTTGGGGCCAACCATCCCAAATGACCCGAAAAAAAGGATAAAGCAGGACCAAAATGAGCCTTGCCGCCTAAAGGAGAATGTAGTCAATGCGAGCAGATGACTCACGTTTACTAGAAATTCCTCGTTGGAGACCAACAATTGTAATGATCTGTCCCCATCACGATGTAGCTTCTAAAGATTTCCCGGGCCTGTTGGCCAAGGGTATAGGCCCGCGCGCAAAGGGCAGGGGGCCATCGGCCCCTGCTGGCAAACAAAAAGGCAGGGGCCAATGGCCACTGCTGGCAAACAAAAAGGCAGGGGCCAATGGCCCCTGCTGGCAAACAGCAAGGCAGGGGCCTATGGCCCCTGCTGGCAGACAAAAAAGGGCAGGGGCCATCGGCCCTTGCTGGCACAACAGAAAGGCAGGGGCCATCGGCCCCTGCTGGCGCATCAAAAAGGCAGGGGCCATCGGCCCCTGCTAGCACAACTAAAAGGCAGGGGCCATCGGCCCCTGCTGGCATATCAAAAAGGCAGGGGCCATCGGCCCCTGCTGGTATATCAAAAAGGCAGGGGCCATCGGCCCCTGCTAGCACAATAAAAAAGGCAGGGGCCATCGGCCCCTGCTGGCATATCAAGAAGGGGGCAGGGAGGAGGGGCTCGGCCCCTCCCCTGCCGTAGCAGAGAACAGGGAGGAGGGGCTCGGCCCCTCCCCTACCGTAGCAGAGAACAGGGAGGAGGGGCTCGGCCCCTCCCCTACCGTAACAGACGCAAAGAGGGGGGTGTCATGCACCACCCCTGCTAAAAGGGGGCACAGGGAGGGGGTTTGTCCCCTCCCGTGGCCACACAGAGAAGTGAGGGAGAGAGAGAGAAGAAACTGAGAGGGAAAAGGGGAAACAGTGGCATACCAGGTGGTTTTCGGGGGAAGCTCGCCGGAGAGAAAGGAGGGGTCGCCGACGTCGGTGGCGGCGGCTATCGAGAGTCGCCGGCGGTGGATGAGCGAGAGAGGGAGTCGGGAAGAGACGAGAGGGCGAGAGGCGGTGAGGGGGTTTCGTAACCCTCCTCCCGCCTGCCTCGCTGTCTTAAGAGACAGCGAGTGGCGGTGGTTTGGGTCGGGTCCGGATCCGGCCCGAACCAAAACAATTTTTTTTTGTTACATTGAAGGCAGTTCCCAATGATATCTTAACACACAATTTGTATTTTATTAACTAGGTCCTATATATGTTGTAATGTCGTGCATTTTCACATTTAGTTAAATTTGAGATTTTAAAAAAATTGGATAAGTATAGAAGAAAAATCGGTAGAACCTCGATATTAGGTCGATGTTCTTTGAGTCTGGGCTTGGCCCAGGTCTCATAGATAAGGTCTAGATGAGCCAATCAAAATGTGATAAAGGTTTTGCTTTTTGACCTTTAAATTCAAGCGAAATTCGTGTTAAATTCAGAAAAATTTCAGAGGCAAAATTCAAGTTATATATCATTGGACACGTCTCAAAATTCTGAGCGTAATGATATTTTACTTTTTCGAATTCGGGCATCGGTTAGCCCGAAAATCTTAGTTTTTCAAAAAAGGACCGCCTCGATAGGCTAGGTCCGAATTTGGATCGGACTGGATCTAATGTATTTGATCCAAATTAATATAGATCTAGACTCTATCCAAGACCCATATTAATTAGGAATTGATTCAGCTCAAGATCCAATTGGAATTTGGATATGGATTTGGATCTTGGATCCATATCCAAATCCATACCCAATGAAAATACAACTTTAAATTTAATTTTTTATATTTAAATTGAAGTTAACTAGAGTTAAAAAGACTCCCAGAGAGATAAGGTACCCTCTGAAAGTTTCTGTATATTTAATTATTAATAAATAAATAATAATTAATTATTTTATTATTAAATTAAAATTATTTCCGAATTTCAGTTTTTTGGTTAACTAAATAGACTCCCTAAATTGCTAAGAGATAGGAATACAAAGAGTTGTTAAAAAGAAGAAAGACTTCTTTAGGAAAGAAATTTAGAAAAGTCAAAATTTAGAATTTTAATAAAATTGGAAAGTAAGAGAGCGAGACTCCCAAAAGAGGGGGGGGGGGCGTCAACCTCTATCCCCTCTATATATTGTTCAAAAAAAAAGAGAAGGAAAAGAGAGAAAGAAAAAGAGAGAGAAAGAGAGAAGGGAAGAAGGAAAAGAGAAGAAGGAGATGAACGATCCATCCTCTTATCCGATCATCCGGAGTTTCTTTCATCTTTTTTGAATAAAAAGGTACGTGTGTTTTTTCTTGTCTCAGATGAAAAAAAGAGCTTAAATAGGCTTTAGGTAACGTTTTTGTAGGGAACCATGGATTTTATCTTAATTTTTCATCATCTAATCCATGAGAATCGATGTAGGTAAGTCTAGATTATATGAGGTTTGTTTTCTTATGATTTTATGTATGTTTTTGTGTTCTTTTCATATATATATATATGCCCCATGGACACTTTGGACAGATCTGTTCTATGTGATTAGCGGGCAGATTTGGCCAGATTTGAGCCTCCTATCCATTTTGTCCGCCCTGGACAGAACTGTCCCTTGGACAAATGTGTATGTACGAACAGATGGACATGGGACTGTAGTCCATGAAAACAAATCAGATCCGTGGAAATAGGAATATGTGCATATTATGTTAAAATGAAAAATTTGGATTTTTGGTGATTTTTTGTCCGAAACAAGATGGACAGCTGTCCAGTGTCAGAAATCGATGTGGCACCACAAATTTATTCAGCAGGAGAATGTGAGAAAGGAGAGAAAGAGGAACCGAAACTTGACGGCATCCACACCTCTTGTTTGGCGTGCCCTAATGATTTTATATTACTTTATGTTACAAAAGACATAAAGTTCCTTTGGTAAAAGGACTAAATTACAAAGTATATCCTACACCTACGCAGTACATAAGTTTACACGATAACATGGATTTGGATCTATTTCAGACCCGATCCAATACAAGAATAAATCACGTGTTTTCACCCTCCCTCAAGTTGTGCATGATCTTGAATCATGGACAACTTGTTCTTTAAGAACCAATAATGGTGTTTTGTTAGACCTTTTGTAAACAAGTCAGCTACTTGATTTTCAGTCCTAACGTGCTGAGGCATGATTTCTTTTTCCTCCACCTTTTGCCGGATGAAATGCTGATCAATCTCAATGTGCTTCGTGCAGCTGTGGTGAATCGGATTAAAAGAGATATTGATGGCACTCTGGTTGTCACATAACAATAATGAGCCTGTGATAACTTCTCCTAGATCATGTAGTAAGTGCCTCACCCAAGTTGCTTCTGCTGTTCCAGCTGCCATGGACCGATACTCTGCTTCTGTGCTAGATCTGGCAACAGTCTTTTGTTTCTTACTACTCCATGATACTAGGTTATTTCCTATGAAGATGCAATGACCAGAAACAAACCTTCTTTCATCTGGATCACCTGCCCAGTCTGCATCAGTATAAGTATTTCATGACCCTTCTTGCTTGACCAACTCCTTTGATAAGCAAGTCCATCTCCAATGGTTCCCTTCAAGTACCTCAAGATTCTCTTCACAACTTCAACATGTCCAGTTCTCGGCTCATGCATGAACTGAGATACTTGATTCACAGCATATACAATGTTTGGTATGATGAATGTTAGATATTGTAATATTCCAACAATGCTTCAATATCTAGTGGGGTCATGGTATATTTCTCCATCTTGCGAACTTAACCTTTGGTTTATAGCACTGGGAGTAGTCAAGGGTTTGCAATCTGTCATCCCAGCTTTACTCAATAAGTCAAGGGTGTACTTGTGTTGTATAAGAGTCAAAACATCGCTCTTCTTATCCACTTCAACACCAAGAAAATATCTTAATTCCCCTAGATCTTTCATCTTAAAATCTTGCATTAGCAAACCTTTCACCACCTGTATGTGATCTTCAGAATTTCCAGTGATGACTATATCATCAACATATATGAGCAACAAAGTAGTCACATCTTCATTTCTGTAAATGAACAAAGAACGGTCAAGAAAACACCTACGAAAACCATGATTTTGTATTTTGAATGAGAAGCTTTCAAACCAAGATCTAGATGGCTGCTTTAACCCATAGAGGGCTCTTTTTAGCCTGCACACATATGCTTGTGGATCTCCTTCAGCATAGCCGGGAGGTTGCTCTATATATACCTCTTCCTTCAAATCTCCATGCAAAAATGCATTCTTTACATCTAACTGACTCAACGTCCATCTATGTTCAACTGCTAGGGAAAGGATGATACGAATAATTCCCATCTTAACAATAGGACTAAAAGTCTCATCATAGTCTTGTCCATACTCTTGAGTAAAGCCTCGAGCAACGAGCCTTGCTTTATAACGTTCTATACTTCCATCCGGCTTGTATTTAATTTTGTAAACCCACTTTGATCCTACAACATTTTTGCCTTCAGGTCTAGGAACAATCACCCAAGTTTGGCACTCATGTAGGGCTTCCATTTCTTCATTCATTGCTTCAATCCACTTACGTGGCTTGATGGCTTGATGAAATGCAATAGGTTCGTCTTGCTTCTCAACCTGTGACATGAATAACTGGAAATCCAGAGAAAAGTTGTCATAGCTAACCCATCTCTGGCTTGGATGGCGATTCCTTACAGACCTTCTTATAGTGGGTTGGTTCATGCTCTCTTCTACATTGTTGAAAGAAGGATTCTTATCTCTTTTAGTATATACTTGGCCTGATTTTTTTTTAAAACCTTCAGATGCAGCAGGCACCACTTCTTCTTATATGAGCTTTTCTTGATGATTTTCCTCTCTTATCTCAGTTCTGTCACAAGAAGATTGGCTAAACTCTCTTTCACTGGCAAATAAATCTGCACTCATCCAGGGATCGTAGACTTCTATATTGCAAGGCTGACTTTGCTGAGATGAAAACTCACCTTCAAAATCCTGTTCATCAAAAATAACATTTCTGGAGATTTTAACACGTTTGGTAATGGGATCATAGCATCTATAGCCCTTGTAGTCTTCTGCATACCCCATAAATCTGCATTTGGAGGCCTTATCCTCGAATTTGTTTCTTAGAGATTTATCAATGTGCACATAGCAAACACAACCAAAGACTCGCAAATCATTATAGTCAGGATGATGCTAAAAAAGAACATAATAAGGAGATTTATCTGCAAGAATTGTCATAGGCAGGCGATTGATAACATGTACAACAGTGTGAAAGGCTTATGTCCAAAGACTAGTAGAAACATTGCTGTCATGGAGCATGCTCATGGCACTCTCAACAATATGACGATGTTTCCGTTCAGCCACTCCATTTTGTTGAGGTGTATGGGGGCAAGATACTCACCGACTTATCCTATTATTTTGAAGAAAGTCAATAAAGTCGGTTGAGGAATACTCACCCCCCCCCCCATCGTATTGGAAATGCATGATATTGGTGGAAAATTGATTTCTAACCATTGCACAAAAATGTTGGAATAACTTAAAGACTTCAGATTTGTGTTTCATGAAGTGTATCCAAGTATAACGGGAAAAACTATCTATAAAAAGAACATAATATCGACTTCCAGAAGAGGAACATACAGGAGAAGGTCCCCATACATCAGAGTACACAATTTCAAAAAGTCTTGAAGCTCTTTTATTTATAGAAGAAAATGGAAGAACATGACTCTGACAACTGTAACACTTCTTAACATCGGACTCAGAAAGTAGACTAGACTCTGTAATAAGATTATTCGGCACAAGCTTTTCAATGAAAGTACGACTACAATAACCAAGACGACCATGCCATATATATGGCTTATTGCATTGACTTATACTCAAAACATTCGAAGAACTCGATTGTGGAAGTTGTGACGACGACTTTGAGACAAAAGATGGCTTCAAGATAGCAGTAGAAGGATCTTCGTTGAAGACGTACATATTCCCTCGTCGCTCCCCTCTAGCGAACGTTTTCTTCGTTTGAAGATCCTTGACATGCACAAAAGAGGGAGTAAATTCGACTGAAGAATTTGTATTATCAACAAGTTTAGATACAAAAATAATATTCTTTTTTATATTAGGAGCAAGAAGAACATGAGACAAATTAAGGTTAGAAGATGACAATGGAATTTGTGCATTTTCAGTGTGAGTAATAGGGTGATGTGTTCCATCGTCAGTAACAATACTGCCTTTTCCAAAATAAGGAGATAAGTTAGTGAGCTTACCCAAATTACCTGTCACGTGGGTGGCTGCTCCATAGTCTATATACCACTCTCCCTGATCATTATGCTTAATATTCATCTGTGAAAAGGCTGTAAGTAAGAGTTGTTGTATATCTCCAGAAAGCTTCGATCCCTCAGTTTCCATCTGCTCTGTTATTTCTGCCTTTGTTTTGAGGGTTGAGCCAATAATTTGCTTTGATATGCCCCTTTTTGTTGCAGAGAAAGCATGTAGGAATATTTTGATTTCCCACTGTAGAGTTTTCTGACATATTTGGAGTAGGAAGAAGCCCACGACCTCCTTGTCCATGACGACCATGACCTCTTCCACCTCGAAAATTATTCCCACCACGAGCATCACCTTGATATATATCTGTAACCAAAACATTTTGTGTATTGGACTGTTCTTTCCTGGTAGTCAATCTGTTCAGACTCATCTCATATTGTAAAAGCTTAGCTCGAAAGTCTTCAAAACATGGTAATTCTGGCCGTCACAACAACTATGTGGTAAGAGCGTGATATTCTTCCCCGAGGCCATTCAAAGTTAGTTGTACTATCTCCTTGTCTGATACTATACTTCCAACAATCGCAAATTGATCCGTTATTGTCTTCATTTTGTTCAAGTACTCCATAATGGACATGGTGCCCTTTTGGAGAGTTTGGAATTCCTGCTTCAAGAACAAGACTCTAGCCTCTGATATTTGGGAATATGTTTGAACAAGCTTATTCCATAACTCCGCGGCAGTGCAATCATCAGGAATCAATATCAAGACCTCTTGTGACAAGGTCGAAGTAATGTAGGCCACTAAGGCCTGATCCCGCTTCATCCAAGCCGTGAACTCCGGATTTCGTGTTGACTGAATTGATGCATTCCCTTTGTCATCCTTTGTTTCCTGTGAAATAAATTATGGTGGGGTAGGAATTGATCCATCCAGATGCCCAGACAGATCTTGACTCCTTATAAAAGGAACGATTTATCTTTTCCAAGTCAGAAAATTAAAATGGTTTAATTTTTCAGACACAAGCTGACTGAGGAAATTTGAAAAAAGACCAGTATGGGAAGAAGAAAAATCCATATTAAGAACGGAAACGAAAGGAAAGATGAATGAGAAACTTGCCCCGCAGTTCAGCCAAATCACCAACTGCATATGCGTTTTTTTTTTTGATATCAAACGGTTCCCAACAGATTAGTCTGATGCACGATATTAGACGTTCCCAAACAGTGTAAGCTGTTCCCAAACAGCGTGAGCTGTTCCAATCGAGTATACAAGTGGTGGCTTTAGGATTTATAATGAAAGTTGCCTGAAACAAAGGCTCTTGTTCCAGATATGATCCAAAAGAAGAACAGAAGAAATCTTACCAGATTTGATGTAGTCTAGATCTGATCCAAAAGAAGGACAGAAAGAAAATGAAATTTAAGGCGCAGAAAGAAGATTTAAAATGAATTAAGATGTTAATCAGGTGTAAGAACAAAGTGCAGATCTGTTGTAGAGACGAAATCGGACGCATATCTGATCTATTAAACAGGAAGACCGCTAGATCTGTTTTAGGGTTCGTAAAACGCAGATCTGACTTGAAAGATGTGAAGAGATAATTTTAATATTATAAACCGCAGATAAGAGATAGTAAAAACGACACAGATATGAGAGAGAATATTCAAAACAGAGAGAAGGTCTTCTAACTTGGAATTCAAACCGTAGATTTATTTAGGCATACCTTTTGGAAGAATACGCTATCCTTTGCTCTGATACCATGTCAGAAATCGATATGGCACCACAGATTTATTCAGCAGGAGAATATGGGAAAGGAGAGAAAGAGGAACAAAAACTTGACGACAGCCACACCTCTTGTTTGGCGTGCCCTAATGATTTTATATTACTTTATGTTACAAAAGACATAAAGGCCCTTTGGTAAAAAGACTAAATTACAAAGTATATCCTACACCTACGCAGTACATAAGTTTACATGATAACATGGATTTGGATCTATTTCAGACCCGATCCAATACAAGAATAAATCACGTGTTTTCATCCAGTCCCAGCCCGGACAGTTGGCTGGGACCGGACAATCTGTTGTCCAGTCCCAGACAACTGTCTAGATTTGGACTGGACTGTTGTCCAAGAAAAAAAAAGATTTAAATAAGGTATATATATACTTGCCAGGTCTACCATGCCCAGCCGAATAGGTTCAGCTGGGCAGGCATACACCTGTTAAAAAGAAAAAAAAGAGAGAAGTATAATATTTTCTTTTTTGTGATGCTGGGCTATTGCCGACCCAGCCGAACCAGGTTCAGCTGGGCGACAGCATGGCCTGTCAGGCCCAGTCGGCTGGGTTCAGTTGGTCAAGAAAAGAAAAAAAATGTATATTTGTGCATAACAGAAATAATTTTTCTGTTTCACATAGAGTCCCAGTCAACCCACTATCGGCTGAGTATTGGACCCTGATCGGGCCCAGCCAACTGGCTGGCTGGGCGGAGTTTGAGCCCCAACCGACTGGGTCGGCTGGGCTTGGTGTGGCCCGATTTGAAAGACAAAACAAAACTGGGCAATGTATCTCCTCTGAATTTCAGCCTGTATATGACATTAACGGACTGTTTAAATGCATATTCATGTGACTGTTTATGAATGTCAAAATAAGACTTCATGTTTCGAATTTCGTTGTTTATGTTCAGATTTATGTATAGTTGGGATTTAGATTTGAGTATGACAAATGTCCATATTTTTGCACATTAAATGCATTGATTTGAGCATAAATAAAATTTCAGTATGGTGTACTAAATTTCCAAATTTGCTTATTGTAATAGATTTGGCTTTATGCATGTTAGGAATGAGATTTTCACATGCTTAGAATTGATTATTTATGCTTGTTCAATGCCCTCATGCAAAATTACTTACATGTGCATATGTAAACTTGAAAATTTATGTATTTCGGTATGTACATATCACATGTTTTAGTTTGAGATGATTCATGAATGAAAGCATGTATTTGGCATGATCATGTGAACATATGCATGAGTATTGATATTCATGTACATCCTTGATTAGCATATATAAATGTGCATTGAAAAGCATGTGAAATGAATGCATAAGTGGTATGTTCTTTATAAATTTTGCTTTGAATGCATCGATAATCAAAAGTGGATCATCGTAGGCCGTGTGAGCCTTGAGCACATGTTGCTCCTTGTTTAGTTTTCTTATGCATCACAAAACTCAACTTAATATTTATTGAATTAATTGCACTGTTCCATGTTGTCACGGGCTGTGGTCCTGTGATGAGTTCTGCATGTTGAGTTGTGAAATGTATGCTGTTGGTTTTGCATGTTGATTTGCAAAATAAAGAAATTGAAATAATAAATAAATAAAAGAAGGGAACAATGTAATTCACGCTTTCTGGATGTCCCTTCTTTTGTGTGGGAATCCTGGACTTGCGGTTTTGGGGGACCGTAATGATACTAAAACTTCGTGTGCATGTTATGCTCCTGAACCCAATTAGGTGGTTCACCTCCCAACCACGGTTTTAGGGAGATTCCGCCACTTTACCTAAGGGTGGTGTGTAGACACAACTGTTATTTTCGGTATACTAAGAAAGTGACATTAGTAGATGTTGATTTCCATAATGTCCCGGCATTAGATGTTGATTTCTAATATTCTGATGAATGATGTTGATTCTTGATATTGGTCGAGGGCTAAGTATGAAAACTAGTAATAAAATACAAATTGTGTGTTAAGCTACAACTGAGAACCTAACTTGACTTCGAAAATTGTTTACCCGTTTTGAGTATCCGCGGACAACGATAATAAAAAGAGGAACTAAAGTTTGTGTGCATTTAATAGAGACATGCATATAAAAGAACTCTCTGATAAAAGATAATAATTTACTAATGCATGTGCATTAAAATCATGCATATTCCTGTTATGCATTAGATCATTCATATTTACTTGTTCTCTTTTGCTAAATTAATGATTGCATGATATTTGCTCTCTAATGCATGACAAATGTTTTCTATTGCTTAATTGATGGTCCCTATTGTTTAATAATTGTTTTCTATTGTTTAGTAATAATTTCCTATTGATTAATGAAATTATGAATTTGTTATAATTGCATCCCTCTAAAATATTGCATGAATCTTATTTATGTTATTTTTATTTATTTGATTTATTAGAGGGACCCATACACAGGATCTTTGATTCTGCCACCTTTACTTTTGTGTTTTTCACAGCTTCCGAGGCCTAGTGAGAGGACTTGTAATTACGAGGCACTATGAGGGCTACACGACCACTTGACAAATTCTTTTACGGACAGAGTGACTCTATATTTTAATTTATATATATATATTTTTGCATATGTCTTCAGACTATATGATTTTAATTAATGAAGTTGGTTTGCGTTCGTTGATGGTAATGTAAAATCCCCTGTGGTTGTGGATTGGTTACGACTGTAAACGCCTCGGGTCTCTGAGAATGTTTCCATAATTGTTAAATTTTTTTTTGCCACTTTTTAACGGGTATGAGTTGGGGTCGCTACACATGTTTTTCGACCGACGTCAAAAATCAATATCATCAATCAGAACATTAGAAATCAACACCTAATGTCAGGACGACAAGGAAATCAACATCCGTTGACGCTACTTTCTCGATATGCCAATTGTTGAGAATAAGTGGTTTTTAGGTTAAAGTTCTTTTATATTAGAGGTGTTTTGAATTTTTGTTTTCATAAGGACTTAGTTGTAATTTTTTCTTTTAGCCTCTCTCTATTTAATATAGAGAGAAGCCCTACTCTAATGTAACAAAACTAGTTTCTGTGCAGCCGACTCTCTTTCTCTTTCTCTCTCTCTCTCTCTACACAGGTGGCTGCTTCCTTCTACATGGTATCAAAACACTCGATCTCGGGAGCGTGATCACGAGAGGCTCATCATCACCCACAAGAGGCTCATCATCACCAACGAAGAAAGAAAAACCCCGACTGCGTGAAATCAGGTTTGCTGTTCAACGATTGTGGAAGATCTGATTACAGATCTGGGATGTTACCCAGATTTGTCGTCAGATCTAAGGATGGAGCTCCCAACGAGGATTTCCTGGAGCCGTAACCTCTTTTTTTATTTTGGAATCTGGAGTTTTGTTTCTTCGTGATCTCCTGTCGTGATTTCCTGGACATTGACGAGTTGCGTTCCTGCTGTTGAGTGCCTGCTGTGACTGCTGTGCTGTTTATGCTGTTGGTTGTTCCTGCTGTGCTGTTTGTGCTGTTGGCTGTTTGGGTCACGCAGCAAGTCTATGTGCTGTTGCGTGCCAGTCGTGATTTTTCATGTTTTTCTGTGCTGATTGAGTGCCTGCTGTGATTCTGAAATTTATTTCCTATACTTGTTGCGTGTGATCGAGATATGTTTGATCTCTTTAATTGTCCTATGAAGTCTTATTGGCTGTTATGCCTTATATGGTTTGGGCACAACAGCTGGCGTGATCATCTATGTTGCAATTGAATATTATCGTGGTGTGTTTGGGTACAACACTGGTCGTGACTCCCTGTTGTGTCAAGTTTTGTTTCGTGCTGTGTTAGTTCAAGCTATCCCTCTGTCGTGAAAGCAGCTGGAGTGATTCCCTGCTGGTTGTGGGTTGTTTTTTAACAGCAAGACTGATTTCTTACAGTGTTGGAAAAGTTCCACTTGAATACTTGCTGTTCAAATGAGCAGTATGGCTGAAAATTCGAAATGTGATTCTAAAATGGAACATATTGAGGAGTATAAGGCTTTTGCCGACCCATTCTCGCATGACTCTTCCGTAAGGTTGAATGAAACCAACTATGCCAGATGGTCCACAACTTTTATGATGTCGGTATCTGGACATCGTCGAAAACATATTCTGTTGGAAGGCGAACCTACTGAGAAATTGGGAAAATATGTTACTTGGGATGAAGATAATGACATAGTTATGTCATGGATCATGAATAGTGTCGAACCCCATATTGCATATGGATTGATCTACTATAATACTGCCAAACTGATGTGGGACAATCTTCGTGATACATACTCACAAGAAACGAATGTGAGTCGTATCCTGCAAGTCGAACAGGAAATATATAATTTGCAACAGGGAGATCAGACCTTGGCCCAGTACTATGCCTCTGTCAAAGCTGCGTTTGAAAGACTTAATGCTCACAGGCCTCTTTGTTGCTCGAAGCAAAAGGATCATCAAGAACAAACCATGGTTGCTCGTTTTCTTACAGGTCTTTCTTCAGATTTTTCTGTTGCAAAAGTTCAAATGTTGACTGGATCAGATGTTCCCACTCTTGCTGATGCTTACAATCGTCTAAGTAGACTTGCGATCTCTCTGCCATAATCTCAGCCTGTGACTCAGTCATCTGCTCTTGTTGTCTCATCTGGTTATGGGCGTGAAAATATTCAGAATATCAAAGGACGAGGACGTGGGCGTGGTATGGGAGGCAGAGGAAAGCTTCAATGTACATTCTTTGGAAAATCTGGACATTTAGAAGATCGTTGCTGGGATAAGCATGGTCGGCCAACCTCTTCTTCATCAAAGTCATATACTCCTAAAGCAAATGTTACTACTATCGAGGCAACAAATGTACAAGAGAATATCTCTGCAAATGAAAGTAGTATCACCCTTAGTCGTGCGGAATATGATGAGCTGATAGCTCTTCGACCTTTGAGTTCCACCCCTCCTGTAGCTGGTGTTGCATATTCAACTGGAAATCATCTTCATCTGACTGATAGTAAGTGGGTTATTGACTCTGGTGCATCCAGACATTTGTGTGGAAATTCACGTGTTTTTTTTAGATCTAAAGGATATTAAGGCTCAACTTGGAGTCTCATTAGCCGATGGGAGCTCCTCCCCGGTTGTTGGTCAGAGAAATATTTCTATATCCTCCTCATTATAGTTGAAAAATGCTCTTCATGCTCCAAACTTTCCTCATTACTCTCTGTTAGTTGCCTTATAAAAGAACAAAACTGTAGAGTAATATTTGATCCAATGAGTTGTCATTTTCAGGATTTGCTGACGGGGAAGAAGATTGGTGGAGGCTATGAAGAAAATGGAATTTACTACCTACATCATCCAATGGGTACTGTTCATGCTGCAGTGGAACATTCATTCAGTCCTATTCAGTGGTATCGTCGTCTTGGTCATCTTTCATTGTCAAAGCTTCGGTCGGTCTTTCCTCAGATTCCTTCCACCACATCATTTCAGTGTGAAGCATGTCAATTGGGCAAGCATCACCGAAGTTCGTTCCCTTCGAGTCAGAGTCAGTCTAGTAATAAAGTTTTTGAACTTCTTCATGCAGATGTATGGGGTCCTAGTAAGATTCCTACTAGGACTCAGTGTCGTTATTATCTTGTTATTGTTGATGATTTCTCTAAGTTGTCATGAGTATTTTTAATAAAGGAACGATCTGAAGTTCCAAGTATTATCAAATCCTTAATTCTTGAAATAAAAACTCAGTTTGAATCTATTGTCAAGATTGTTCGCACTGATAATGCTCTCGAGTTTAAATCAAAATGTCTGTTACAATTTTACCAAGATCATGGCATCCAACCCCAAACTTCCTGTGCCTATTCATCTCAACAAAATGGGGTGGCTGAGCGAAAACATCGGCACCTGCTTGATGTTGCCAGGACCATTATGATTCAATCCAATGTTCCTGCGTTATACTGGGGTGATGCGATTACCACTACTTGCTATCTGATCAACCGCATGCCTTCGTCTTCTCTGGGTGATCAAATTCCATTACATATACTAAAACCTAATGCCCCACTTTTTTCTTTCTCACCAAAAATATTTGGATGTGTTTGTTTTGTACACAAACTTGGCCCTGACCGTGATAAATTAGCCGCTCAAGCTACAAAATGCATATTTATAGGTTATCCAAAAATCAAAAGGGTTATCGATGTTATGATCCTATTTCTCGCCGAGAGTATGTCAGTGCGGATGTATCTTTCTTGGAATCCTCTCCATATTACTCTATTTTCGGTTCTCCGCTGCAGGTTGATCCAGCTGAGTCTTTTCCATTACCTATACCTTCTTTTCCTTTGGAATCTGTGCCCTTATTACCGAACCAAACTTCATCCTCTTCCAGATTTAATAATCCTCCATTGCTATATGTGCGTAGAGCTTCACTTCCGCAAGAGCCTTCATCTTCTTCTTCTCTTGAGGTAAGTTCTACTGACAATAGTGATCTTCAGGATGATGATAACAGGCCTATTGCTCTACGAAAGGGGACACGACAATGTACCGTATATCCCATATCTCATTTTGTCTCCGATGCCAGAATTGGAAATCAGATGAAGTCTTTTATTTCAGCCTTATCTGCTGAAACCATTCCTCTGAACTATCAACAGGCAAAACTTGATAATCGCTGGAAGCTGGCTATGCAAAAAGAAATGAATGCTTTAGTATCTCAGCATACATGAGATCTGGTTGATTCCCCAGCAGATGCTGGCATTGTTGGATGTAAATGGGTGTATACAATAAAATACAAATCTGATGGTTATATTGAAAGGTACAAGGCCAGATTAGTAGCGAAAGGATATACTCAGACATATGGTATTGACTTCTTTGAAACTTTTTCTCCGGTTGCACGGATGGGTACCATCCGTCTTGTTCTCTCAGTTGCTGTTCAGCATGGTTGGAGCCTGTGCCAATTAGATGTGAAAAATGTATTTATATGTGGTGATCTATCTGAGACCGTTTACATGCAACAACCTCCAGGTTTTGAGGTTGAGGGGGAGTGTCAGAAGGTGTGCAGATTGAGAAAGGCGATTTATGGCTTGAAACAAAGTCCTCGTGCATGGTTTCAAAAGTTGTTTGAAGTGATGTCAAGCTTTGGCTTCAATAGATCGGCAGCATATCATACACTTTTTATAAAGAAAACTAGCTCTGGCATAGTTGTTATGGTGGTATATGTGGATGACATCATTCTTACAGGAGATGATGTGAAAGCTATTGAAGCCACAAAGACTCATCTTCAAAAACACTTTGTTACAAAAGACCTTGGTTCACTCAGGTATTTTCTGGGTATAGAAGTTGCTAGGAGCTGTGAAGGGATGGTTTTGTCTCAACGAAAGTATGTTCTTGACTTATTAAAGGAAACAGGCATGTTGGGAGCTAAACCAGCAAATATTCCCATGGACCATAAAGTTCAGTTTGAAGAAGGGTCAAAACCAGTTGATAGCAAAAGCTATCGCTCCCTAGTAGGGAAGCTATTATATGTAACTGTGACCAGGCCAGATATTGCTTTAGCAGTAAGCAAAGTTAGCCAATTTTTGGACAAACCAACTGAGGTACACTGGAATGCAGCCATAATGATTCTTAGATATCTAAAATCCTCTCCTGAAAAGGGGTTATTGTTTAGGAAATGTGGAACTCTGGAGATAGTAGCCTATTCTGATGCTGACTATGCTGGATCTGTAGTAGATAGAAAATCTACCACAGGATTCTGTGTGTTTTTGGGAGACAACTTGATTTCGTGGAGAAGTAAGAAACAAAATGTGGTTTCTAAGTCGAGTGCAGAATCAGAATATCGGGCTATGGCCCAAACAACTGCTGAATTGATGTGGGTTCGCACTGTTCTTCATGATCTCCAGGTGAAGTTTTCCTCTCCAATGTTCATGATGTGCGATAACAAAGCGGTGACATATATAGCAAACAATCATGTCTTTCATGAGAGAACAAAGCACATTGAGGTTGATTGCCACTATGTAAGAGATATGATTCAAGCTGGTCATATCACTACCAAATACCTAAAGTCGGAAGACCAAGTTGCAGATATGTTTACAAAGCCTCTTGCTAGGCCAAATTTCTCAAAATGTTGTGACAAGCTGAGCATGATTGATATCTATGCTCCAGCTTGAGGGGGAGTGTTGAGAATAAGTGGTTTTTAGGTTAAAGTTCTTTTATATTAGAGGTGTTTTGAATTTTTGTTTTCATAAAGACTTAGTTGTAATTTTTCCTATTAGCCTCTCTCTATTTAATATAGAGAGAAGCCCTACTCTAATGTAACAAAATTAGTTTCTGTGCAGCCGACTCTCTTTCTTTCTCTCTCTCTCTCTACACACAGGTGGCTGCTTCCTTCTACACTAATAACTGCAGTCGAGTCTAACAACACCACCCAAAGCAAAGTAGCGGGAGTTCCCTACAACAATGACTGAGAACACGAAACACTCATCGGGTTTTTGGAAAAAATAATGCACACGGCGTTTAGTATCTTCATGATTCCCCATGACCGCCATCCGAGGTTTCTATCCTTTCAGAGGGCCACCAAGGAAGCAAAATTATTACACAGTTTGATCTCTTTTACCATCCTTAATCAATTAAAGGTTCTTTACACAAGAACAATTATGCAAATCAACATGCATTAACAAATTTTGCCTTGTTAGTTTCAACAATATAATTAATTCAAAAGTACTACAAAACAATTTTGCAATGCATTTAAAACTTACTATTTCATGAGCAACATATGCACATGGCTTTCAAAAGCCATCCGTAGTTCATAGATAATCACTCAACAATTTAATGTCATTGCAAATTTTTCAGTGAACAACAATCATACATAAATATTCAAAGTTGTGTTCACGGTATCACATAAACGCATAATCATAGCACATGAACCACTGCATATTGTAAGACAATTTAGATTTATTATAATAGCAAAAATCCATTTTTTTTTCTAATTGATCAAATTCAGCTTCTATAGATTTCAGGTTTGGCTAAATATTCAAAACAAATCAGCATTGAGCCCTTTTTAATGGAAATCAGTTTTTTAGGCAATTTAAAAAAAAATTCAGATTCCAATTCAATTTTTAAACCAAATTTGTAATACGTTTAACAGACTAGATTTAACGATTATAACAGTGTCTATTAAGCCCCAATGCTCAATGCCAATATATATCTAACCAAGATCTGATATGCTGACCAACATGGTTCAGTGTCAGCCCCCATGCAGAGGGCATGATAGGACACAAAACCAAAGAGACTCTACAACCTCAAAGGATGGTATAGTCTGTGTAATGTTTAGTCATACAAGGTTTAATCTGAATCCAAGTAAAGAAGGCTAATTTCAGGAGAAACTAAATTTGTATATGGTCAACCTGTGCATCTACTTATTTCTCAAAACAACACAAGCTAAACTTAGTTTCCTGAACACATGATAGGCTAAAATTGGAAAAGGTTCAAACCATGTGATAAATCAAGGTATATATGTTAATATAAGCACACAAAAAACAATCTGTCTATATCAGATCATTGTCAAACTGATTTGGTTAAGCAAACTGATTCATGCTGATAAAAACCCAAACACAGGAAAATTTCCAGATTGAACACTACGATCCGATCATGCTTGAATAAGAGGGTAAAACGTGACAGCAAAAATCGGTACAGAAATTCTGATTTAACATAATCCAAGCAATCGATATATTTGTCCCTGCTGGAACGCCGGATACAGGATTTTCAAAGTAAAATACATATCATGAATTCAGATTAATGAACACAGTTTTAACCACAAAATATGTATTGATTCTGACTGTATAACAAAATCTGTTTTATGAACAGAAGCACCGATCCAACAGATCGGGCTGCGTGAACTTTATTCAAGGAAGGAGACAAATTATATTCTATAAATCTAACGTGAACTTAGTCCAAGAAACACACAGGCCAATATATACATGCATACCCAATTTAAATTCTAAACAGATTTAATCACAACAATAACAATTAAATCTTTTTAGATTCATCAAACCTAATCAAGATAGATGGTCAATGTAAACTCCGTAAAAAAAAGAAAGGGATTTGGATCTAGGTTGGATCGAATCCAACCCGGATTTGGGTGCCCTATCCCTCTCTCTCATGCTGGAGCCTTCCCCCCCCTTCCCCCCCCCCCCCCCCCCTTCCTCTTTTTCTCAGTGGTGGTGGCATGCTCGATGCCACCAAAAGCGGCATCACCACTCAGGTGCCGCCCTTTTTCCTTTTTTTTTTCTCTTGGTGGTGGCGGCATTACTCGATGCCGCCACCCTACTTGAAGCTGCCGCACCACTCAGGTGCCGCCCTTCCCCCTTTTTTCTTAGGGTTACCATAGAACAAGAGCCACCAACAGTGGTGGCTCTTGTTCATGAAGGGAGAGGGGGTGTCAAACACCCTCTTCTCCTTCCTGTTTTGTTCAGGCAAAGGCAGAACACACAACTCTTCACCCCCTCTCCTTGATTGGCTGGTCTGGCAGCTGCTCACCCCCTTACCACTATTGGAGGACCGAGCAAGTCTCAGTCCTTTCACGGGTTGGGACCAGGCCGGGCTCGGCCTGACCACCGAGCCCACCCCCTCCCTTTGTGTGCTTAACCCTGCCGAGGGAACCGAGCTCAACTTAGTCCATGCTTTCAAATCGAGCTGGCTCAGTTAGTAAATTGAGCCTGGCTAGGTCGTGTCTTGACCCCCTTGGCCCGAGCTCAGCTTGGTCAAGAGGCAGCCTCAGACAACCTCTTACTTGGCTCAACCAACTAGGTCGAACTCAGCTCAATCCATTTTTTTGGTACCAGTCCAATTAGGCCAAACCGAGTTTGGCTCGGTCAAACCTAGTCAACTCAGTTCCCTGCTGAACCAACTTCTTATGGCTCGTTACGCTCGACTCGGGTTGCTAACAAAGCCAACTTGATTTCTTGTACCAAGCCCGGCTCGGTCAGGTCGGCTCGAACTGGGTTTGGGTTTGACCCCAACGACACAATCGTCGCCTCATTCGCTAAAATAAGGTTTTAACATCATTCTTTATGCAACACAATAGAATCCTTTTTGCGCTACACATCAGCACAATGGACGAGACATGCTTACTAAGGCGAGCCTTTAGGAACCTACGTTCGGAATCGTTAGAGATTCGGGCCATCTCCAAGGTAGGGGAAAGTTGCATACGAGAACAATGTCGGAATACTTCTAACTTATATGTATTATATTTACATTATATATATATTTATTTATTTATGCTTTGAACTCAAGAACGCAGTTTTGCGTATTCTTGTCCATATTAAATTACGTCATTTACTTTGCCGTCGTACTATAATGTGTATATGCTCCAACTTTCTGTAATTTATTTAGCTCGATGTGTGGTTTCACATATCAAGCCCTGCTTTATGTCATTTACTTCGCCGCCACGCTATAATGTGCACAGGCTCTTGCTTATGCAATTTACTTCGCTCGATGTACGGTTTTGTACACCAGGCATCGCTTATGCAATTTATTTAGCTCGATGTATGGTTTCACACATCGGGCCTTGCTTTGTCATTTACTATATATGTATTCTATATACATATATAATTTTACTATATATGTAGTCTATATACATATATAATTTTACAAAGTACACAGGTTTGTGTACTCCTACTTTAGATTACGCTAGTATATAGATGTAAATTTGCGCATTCTCATCGAATCTTGATTTTTAAAAGATTTCGCATACGGGATTTCAAGCTTGCATTCTCTGATGTCTCAAAGACAAAAAAAGTGTTTTGCGTTTGCATATTCTCAACTGAGTTTTTTTCTCGAACCAACATAACAAAAGGGCATCTACTATGTAGCCCTCAGCGGTACATACATCTAGTTCTTATTTTCGGTATCCGAAATGACTCGGATATTCTCCGGCCTAAGGCACATGATATTGAAATTTCTAAATAATGTATGGGTTTCATTATGAGAAACCAATATTTTTCTCATCGTAGTAGTACTATCACACATGCACATGTTAGTACTACGATGATTGGATTGGAGGTTTATAGTAACCTCGTAGTGCGACATTGCACCATGATTAAAAGAAAATCATAGAAGTGGAAATGATCGCCTTCACAGGCAAGATGCTCGATTTGGTTTAAAAGACTAGAGCACATAGAATGCATTGTCAGTTAAAATAAGACCTGACATACTCATTCGTCTCTTTGGTTTCGTCAAGAGAGATAATGGGATGATACAAAAGCTTCGATGAATAAGTTGTTAATAACTATGCTCTTCAAGTAGCAATGACTTGGTGTCCCCTGTTATCGGAGTTAGGAGACTGAGCTACCAAATATTATCCTAGGTGGTAGATTCCAATGACTTTTGCAGAAGTTCGGATGCATCCCCCTATAACAAATGGCCTCTGGAGAATTCTCTCTCGGTCATTTGGCTGTCCCATTAGGAGCAGAACTAGTTGTTTGGGGTATCAAAATACATAGGATAACAAACCCCCTGGCAGTCTTAGTTGTTTGTACGTTTATCTTATACCCTCTGGTCAGTTAATTATCGAAACAAGATTACCATGCTCACTAAAAGCATTGAGATATGGGGGTCGTCATCTCCAAATCTTCGAAGATGTGTTGCGATAATAAAAATGCAAATTACATTGCCAACAACCACACCTTCTATGAGCGTACTAAACACATTGAGATGGACTATCATTACGTTCATGATTAATTCTTGAGCGGAACTATTGAGTTGCCGTATGTTACATCATAATATCAGTTTGCAGATTTTTTTATCAAAGCTCTTGCTGCACCTCGTTTCTTTTCAACAAACTTTCAGTGATCATATTGTAAGTTTGAGGGAGGTTGTTAAAATAGGTTATATATATAATTTGTATTGCCTTTCATGGGCATTTTGGTATTTTTACTATAGGTAATTGGTAGGAACAATTTTTTAATTTTTTGTGTATTTATTGTACTGAGCATGGGCTCTATGGTCAAAAGACCATAGAGTCATTGGGAGCTACCCAATGGTCATATTTATGACCGTTGGGAGCTCCCCAATGGAGCCCAATGCTCCCTAATGTGTATAAATAGGGGCTGATCCCCTCTCTTGAATTCAATGCTTCTCTTAAGCATTTTGTGTCTAATAAAGACTGTTTTTTATGTTGTGTTCTTTTTGACTCTTGAAGTCTTGTATTTGCACTTTGTGCTTGTGTAGCGCCTTAGTGCTTTTGTATTGTCCTTTATTGGACTTGTGTTAGTGCTTGTGCACTTTGTATTTATTTTCTGCACATTTTATTACAATGCCTATATATATTTGTAACTGTGCAATCAGACCAGCTATAGTGGCATGTAGCCCACCACTATTTGTTGTGTTAATATGAGCTAGGTTCATTTTTTTTGGCTCTTTTAGTTCTTATGGAAAATCATTTCTATTCAAAATTCTGGATCTCAAACAAATATTCTAAATTATGTTGGTTCTCGTACTCTAGGAATTTGGTCAATTAGTTGATAAGCAGGGGCTTAAATGTTTTGATTTGGTCAATTAGTCATAATTGGTTTTGTGTACTGGGATTCTTTTTGCGTACTGGGATTCAGATATGGATTTGAAATCCTCAATGGAAAGAATTGCACAAATATGCAACTGATTAGCCTTTATGCTTAACTGGTCTGATACATTTTGGATGATTTCAATATGAATCAGGCTTGGATTATTTCACATTTGGTTACAAAAGCTGCAAACCAGGTGTGACCATTAGCTAGTTGTCTCTGGAAGGGGCTTATTGAATTGTGATGAACTGTAAATACTCAGTGCAATATGCGACCTAGAATTGTCAGTCCTATTGACAAGTGTTCCTTGAATGTTACAGTTGGATCTCGTGCATGGGGTGCAACAAAACAGGGCCTCTCATTGGTATTTGTTTCTCTCTTGATCTATTTTTTGATGATTAATTTAAAGAATTCTAGAAAGTGTTCAAATTTTAAAAATTTCAAAGAAAATTTTCAGATTCCATTTGCAGATTTCTTTAATCATGATGGTTGTTCTGAAGCAGTCTTACTCAGTGACGATGACAAAGAGATCTCAGAGGTATTTCTGCACTGGTTTTTACAAGGAGTGAACACCTTTAATTCAGGCTGACATGGTTCTTCAAGAGTCAATCGCCTTTGCAATGCTCAGCTGTTATTGTTTGTTTGTTGTGATATTTTATGTAGGTTATTGCTGATCGGAACTACTCTTCTGGTGAGCAGGTCAGAACAGTAGTGAGAATCAACCTGTACTGAATATATTATTTCAAAAGTGATATATGTGTGTGTAGTATCTTACCCCAAAAGTGTTCACAGCTCTTTGGATCTGCATATTCATGTTTCTGATGTTACCAACCAAATAGGCTGGGTTAGGAGATGCTTTTCCATAGTCTTATCCTGGCATTGTCACCATCCGTCAAACTATTACATTGTGGATGAAGTTCGTTTAGATGGAATAGTATGATCTGAGCAAATCAAAATAGTCTTTGTGCTTCCCATCGTGGTCACTTCTCATTTATTGGTTGTTTCTTTTTTCTGGCCTCAAAAGAAAAGGATTGTGAGTTTTGGTTGCTAAGCTTTTATGAAAGCCTCATTTTCAACCTATGTCACATAGGTGCGGGTGCGGATGCGGATGCGGCACTTTAAAAAAACTTGGGTGCGGGGGTGCGGGGGTGCGGGGAGGGTATATATATATATATATATATAAGTTTTTTAACAGTTTTAAGTTAACACTACATGTATGTGTGTGCATTTATGTATTTATATATATAATATAGATAAAAATGGACTTGATTAGGGTTAACTGAATCTGCTTTTGGATAGAAATGAACCTCAATGTGGTTGACTTCACCTAACACAAAGGAAGTTGTGTCCAAGTGTCGCACCCGGCTGGGTGCTTGTAATACCTGACAATTTTTCAAAGATTTTTGTTTGAATATTAATATCTAAGATAATGAATATTTTTGGCAACATATTTTATGATTTTTTAATACACATTTGCGACCACATCGAAATTCTGAAAAGAATGCAAGTGATTTTGCCGAAATCGGAGCTCGTAAGCTCGCAAAACATGCCCGACAACCTCAAGGGAAAAATTATAATTTTAAAGGTCGATTTTATGAGTTTTGGACACTTGGTTGCATTCGTATCGAAAAACCAAGAAGAACGGTTTTGATTTCATCGAAATTAGAGTTAAAACGCATTCGAAACATGCTCGGCAAGTGCCAAGGGTAAAATGGTTATTTTTGTAAATATTGCAGGACATTTATGACCAGTAAGGTCATTTTCGTCCATTCCCTAGTTGACTGAGTTAGTCAACCAGGTTTTGTGAATTAAGAAGGGGCATTAATGTACATATAATATATATATATATATATATATATATATATACACACTATATATATATTACTTAAGTATAACCAGAGGTATCGAAAATGCCAACGCTTCCCCGAAACGTGTTTCGGAAGTGCGAAACGTTGTGCTTCCGAAACGCGCTGGGAAGGGCAAATTTTTTTTGGGAAGCACGTTTCCCCCTTGCTTTCCCTTTTTTTTTCTATTTTTATTTTTATTTTTTTGCTTCCCCCTCACTTCCGGTTCGCTCCTAGGTCGCTTCTGAGACGATTTATGATTCACTTCTAAGTCGTCCCACGCTTCCTGCTTTCTAAAATTTTGAAAGTGCTTCGCTTCCCGCTTTCGCTTCTCGCTCTTGCTTCCTCGATTGACAACTCTGAGGCTTAGTTACACTAACTATATTCTCACTTAGTTAGTGTAACTAAGTAGCTGACAAACCAGTTCGGTCAATTGAACTGGCTGGGCCAACTGGACCTAGGGTTGGATCATCAAGATCCAACCCAAAGACCCAAGGCCCATTTTAGGTCAAATAAGAGGAGCCCACTGTTTTGGGCCTCTTGTTTTTAAGAACTTCACCTAGTGTAACATAATGTTACACTTGGAGGGCTGTGGCAACACCACAACCCCTCCCCAAGCCTATATAAGGCCCTCTTCTCCCTTCCTCATTCATCAACTCCCTCTCCCACTCTCTCTTACTCTCCCATTCACCCTCTCCCTACTTAGCCACTCTCTCCCTCCTCTAACCACCATTAACTGGTGGCTATTCTAGCCACCAACCACCCTCTTCTTTTTTCTATCACCACCATTGGTGGTAGCTGAACCACCACCACCTAACCCAGCCACCTTCAACTATACCTTCTCTCTGTTCACCCGGTCTCACCCCTACTCCCTGCACACACACCTTACCCTCACTCGATTCATACCCCAGCTGACCTGGTTGCTTCAAAACAAAACCCGATTCAATCGTTATCATCATCACACGTGAGAAATTTGTTAGAGGAAAATTCTGCCAGGATTTTTGGGAATTTTCGGTTTTTTATCATCAACGCATTTCTAAGGTAAGCTCTATCCAAATGCGTGTGGATTCCGAATATGTAAATATATTTTTGAAGCATACATGTTCGCTTATATTACACATGATGTATTCATTTTGTCTCATGAATATAATATATATACACATTGAATTTCGAATAAAGTAGTTTTGATGTGTGTCATACTTCGAATAAAACAAATATATTTTAAATAAAATAATAAGTTTTGGTACGTATCTTACTTGAAATAAAATAATCATACTTCAAATAAAATAATAGTTTTTGTACGTACCATACTTTGAGAAAAATGATTATATCTTAAATAAAATAATAAAATAATAGTTTTTGGTATGCATCATACTTTAAATAAAATATTATAAAGATGCATGCATATATTTTGAATAAAATAATACTTTTCGCTTTGCGAAGATAAAATATTGAAAGCATGTATAGAACGTGCATCTCTTCTTAGCTCAAGAATAAAGCTCTGGGTTCAGAGAACCCTACTGACAATAGAATAGTCCACTCCAAATAAAAAAAAGGGAAAAGGCCAAGGTCCTGGAGACCTTCTGGTACACAGTAGTGTGTAGGGCATACTTTCGTTCTGGGATTGACTCGTGTATGAGCTTGAAATAAATTAACTCTCAAAGTGCGAAACAAAGCATTATCTTATAAATAAAACATGCCTACACAAAAAACTTAAGATATTGAACTGCCACATTGGCGAAGTGCTCGTTTATACTGAGCAAATACTGATTGGGTCGGGTACACGAACAAGACTCTGGTTATTATCCTAAAGACGAATACTTGGATTACTGAACCCCCATTCTAGCCTACACAATGTAAGGCACTTAAAATAATCCATGTAATAAAGATAACCCTTTTGACCTATTCTATTCTGTTCTCTACCTTGGAGAAGGTAGATGATACAACCTTGAGTGATTTTGTTCTGATTTTTGGGAGCGAGGCGTCCCAGTGGTCTCCACTCACTCGTAAGTCTACGGAGGCTGGGGCTATCCACGTATCCTAGGTGATAGATCCCCAACTACTGCAGTAGTCTAGGATGCATTCTACTTTCTGGTCTGCCTTAACGGTGATTCTCCCTGTCACGGATCACCCGCTTTGGGTCTGCTACAGTCAGGTACCCATTATTAAAACATTTGAGAATAATACACCCCCGGAATGCCTCGACTGTTTGCGATGGTCTTCCCCCACATTAATTATCGAAATAAAGACCCTTTCTATTCACAGTTTAATATGAAAATATACCCTAATTATGCAAACAATTATGTTCTGTATTCTGTCTTACTTTTCAGTAAAAATGTGTTATCTGAATTGACTGAATATGTTTAATATTCTGAATTACCGAAATTTGTATAGATTTACCAAACTGTCAGAAGTCTGACCCTTTAATGAGTTTTTGTTCAGATACAGGTCAGTGAATGCAACGAGGCAGGAGCCACATCGAGAAACTAGTACTCTCCGGAGGATCCAAGGACCAACTTGGGACTTTTGTTCATAATATTTTGTATTTCAAAGTTTTGAACTATCTGTACATTTTGTCAAAAATGATGTAAATAATATTTTGGTTTTTCACTCTGATAATAGCTTTGTCTTATTTCACCCCCTGTGGCTCGCTCGAAATTTTCAAAACCGTACTCAATATTAAATTGTTTTTCGCTGCCAATATTTAAAAAGAAAAGAATTCAAAATTTTTGGTAAAATTTCGGGGCGTCACAATGCAGGTGCGACACGAGTGCGATGCCCTGTTAGAAGAGTCCGTGTTACATAGTTTTCAACGGTATTGGACCACCATTTTTCATCTTTAGTTATATTTCTATTTGAGATTTTTATGCTACTATTATAACATTGGATATTTACGTTATTTTATTATTTTTTTCTATAAGCTGCCTATATCACCCCCTTCTATGAGAGCTTGTTTGATCCTCTCCGCATCTGCCATGTCCAAAAGACATTGTAATTTTCGTAACACCCCCTTGTTACGTTTAGAACATGGACATGGAGAATGGGGGGCTGTAACAAAAAAAAAAGTCAGGGGAAGGGGGTCCCTATCTCTCTCTCACACGCACACACACACCACTGTGCAGGCTGTGCGAGGCCACCAACGACCGGCGACCTGCCACTGTTTTTTCTCTCTCTCTTTCCCCCTTTCTTCCCCTTCTTCGTTCCTCTCTCAAAGTCTCTCCCCCTGCTTCTTTGTTCTTTTTCATTTTTCTTCTTCGTTTTTCTTTGTTCTTCTTCTTCTTTGTATTGATTTCTATTATTTAAGGTTTTTTTTTCATTGATTAGATTTTTTGAATCAAAAATTTTAAATTAGGGCTTTTTATAGTTAATTTGATTAGGGTTTTCTTTGATTTGATTAGAGTTTTCTTTGATTTTTTATGATTAAGGCTTTGAATCAAATTTTTTAAAGCTTTTTATAGTTAATTTGATTTGAGCTTTTATTGTATTTGATTAGGGATTTTTTGTATTTGATTAGGGATTTTCTTGTATTTGGTTAGGGTTTGAATTAAGGGTTTTTAATTTAATTTTATGGTTTTTTCTTATAGTTTAAGGTTTTTTAGTTTATTTATGATTTATTTTATTGCATTTTAAGATTAGTTAATTTGATTAGGGCTTTTCTTGTATTTGATTAAGGATTTTTTTTATTTTCTTTGGTTAGTGTTTGAATTGAGAGTTTTTATTTATTTTTATAGTTTTTTTCTTATGGTTTAGTTTTTTTTGGTTTATTTATGATTTATTTTATTATATTTTAAGGTTTTATAATTTGATTAGTGAGTTTTTTTTATATTTTCTTTGGTTAGGGTTTGAATCAGGGATTTTTTATATTATTACATTTTAAGCATTTATGATTTAATAGGATTTGATAATTTGATGTTTTATAGTTAATTTGCTTTTAGGGTTTGATATTTTTATGATAAACTTTCATAATTAGATATGATATGACATTGATTAAATCATTTATATATAAAAAAATACCATTTCTTATTTTTTCTCAAAATACTCAAATTTTAAACATTTTTAGTTCTTAGATCCAATCCGAAACTTTAGATTTTAAACATTTTTTTATTTTATGGTATTTGGATCCAATTCGATATCCATATTCAGGGCAAAAATCCATAATAAACTTGTTAAAACATGTAAAATGGTGAGTGAATCAGGTCATACTATCCAAAACGAAGTAATCCTACTCATTATCCATGTCTGTCCAAGTTGTTCGCACATCATCATCAAACGGACATTTAAAACACAACATCCGTGTGTGGTCGAAACAAAAGTTGGACTTGGTACAGTTGTTACGGAACGAACAAAACGAGTGTTCTGTCCATTTTGTGTGTTCATTTCGTCCAATCCTGGACAAGCCATCAAACAAGCCCCAAATGGCCTTTTCTCCTTGATAAAGAGTTCCTTTCATTCTTTTACAAGGGTCAGTTCTTTCTATTTCCTTTTTTTCCACATTCTGTCATGAATATATCTGTGGTTGTGAATGGCTCCTATTATGTGTTTTTTTTTATCTGATTTCTGTCTTCTGCTGCTGTTGGTGCAGGTTCAAATAAGCTACGGAAAGTTCTCAAATGCTGCACTCTTGTTAGACTTCGGTTTCACACTTCCTTATAATCCTTATGACCAGGTTAGTTTATCACTTTTTTACTGCTAAAGCAAACTGATGGATATCATAGTGTTTGTGTGAAACTCTTGGTTATCTTATTTGGACTGTTTTATATGACAAAAATTTTATTATATTAAAATCAGTAATTTTTTTGGTCATTCCGTGGATCAATTTATTCAATCTTTGTGCTCAGGTTCGCGTAATTGAACATAAAATGGAGCTGGAATTTGATATTTTGGATTACAATTTTTTATTTTTAACATGACAAATGAAAATTTTAAAGTAGAAAATTAGATAAAAAATGTCTTCAAACTAGGATTGTGTATTACCCAAGTTAAACTATCGGATACTCAATAATAGCTGCCATCAAAGTGAGCTGGGTCCATATGTTTCTGGAAAAGAAAAAAGGAAGAGTAAAAGTGAGCTGAATGATTCCACATGATACTAGGAAATGTGATCTAATGCTGACACTATTTTATATTGTCAAACGTTGTGATGCCAGTCTAGGTTTGCTTTATGTCACCTAGACTTACTATGATGCTGCCCAGTTTCATGTCACAAGACTCACAACTGATCTATAACTTGATTGTTTCCTAAGCAGGGGCTCTGGTACTGTTACATTGCTAAACCTATGGGTGCGTTTGATGGCACCAAAAGTTTCTCCCTTGGGAAGAAGCATCTTCTTTTTGAGTGGGACCCACGCACCGCATAAAACACGGAAGAAAAACCTTGCCGCTTTCTGCATTGGCGGGAAGTTAGTCTTCCCATTTTTTTTGAGGATTACCCCAACGACTTTTCCCCCTTGATAAAGTTATCTCCAAGATAACTTTTACCCTCAATCAAACACGCCCTATGTGACAATATATTTTGGGGATTTTGTTCATGCCTTGGTTGCTCGGAGTAGGTCTAATAGGGTGGATTTGTTCTATGCTTTCAGTAGACATCCTAGCCAAACACATTTTTCCTATGGCATATTTGGAAGGAATTCTATAGATGTTATTTTTAGGAGAGTGTTGTTTCGTCACTAAAGTTATTTAAGAAGAAATTTATCACAGGATGTCATTATAAATTTTGAGAGCAGGAGAGTTGCCGGGTCAAGAGTGGGAGCATGGAAGGCCAAAAGAAAAGATTCATTCAAGGAGCAACAGCTGATGATCCTGAATAAAGTTAACTATAAAATTTTATATATATATATATATATATATATACTTAATGATGGGCATGGGAATTCATCTAGGTGTCTCAGGGTCCATATTATCTCTGTTAATTGTGTCTTCATTCTTTAATATTCGAGACAGGGTTTTTTTATGAAAAGAGCCTTGTGTTTTTCCAATAATGATTATGTAATGAAAATACAAAAGAGTACAAGTGGGTGCCTCTTATGGGCATACAAGAACACAAGAACATACACAATCAAGACCACTTATGGGTCAATACAAGAGCACAACTAGACAAGCAACTTAGAAGCTAAAACACAAGTAAAAAATATAGGAATATTATTAAGAGAATGCTTGTGAACAAGCTTAACATATAAGAGGGGTTACACCCCCTATTTATACACAAATGGAAGCAAAGAAGTGCCATTGGGAAGTGCTCTCAACAGCTCTATTCCAATGGCATTATAAGGACTATAATGCCCTTGAGGAAAAGAATAAAGTGCATTAAAAAGAAAACCCTAAAGTGCCCTTTAGAAACACCACTAATTACATAATGTGTAATGGTCAAAATACCCCTAATGAGTTTCACTTATTACATAAAGAAAAAAAATTATAAATATCTGTATCTATCTATCTATATCTATATCTATATCTATATCTATATCTATATCTATATCTATATATATATATATATATATATATATATATATATATATATATATATATATATATATTAACACTCCCCCCTCAAACTTACGGTGCAATCACCGAAAGTTTGTCAAGCAAAAAATGAAACCAGGGAGAAGAACTTTTGTAAAGAAGTCGGCCAACTGAAATTCCAATGCTACATAAGGCAGGATGATGGTCTTCTTCAGATACTCCTCACGAACATAATGGCAGTCAATTTCAATATGTTTGGTGCACTCATGAAACGTGTGATTGCCGGCTATGTAGATGGCGCTTCTCCTTGTAGATTTCATCTCAGTTGTCTTCTTATTTTTTTCTTGGTGTTTTGATTAGATCTTGAAACCCAAAGCTTAGGTTAGATCTTGAAACCCAAACAAAAAGAAAAAAGAAAAATCCTCTGATCAGATCTGATTAGATCTGACGTTACATCAGGTCTAGTTGTTTTTGTTTCTCTTGTTTCTTTTGTCTTAACCCAAGTTTGTTTTGATTTTCCCTCTTTGTTCACCCTTATATCTTAGATCTGATCAATATTGGATCAGACCTTGAAACCCAAGTACTTCTGATCAGATCTGAGGTTACAATAGATCTGTTCCCACCCTCTTCTTTTCCCTAGATCTCAAAAAAAAAAAAGGAAAAGGGATTCAAGGGGAAGAACAACTTTTCTTTACCATAGCTTGTTAAGGCAGATCTGTGAAAAAGAATCAGATCTCGTTACCATCTTTGTAGCCCAAAAAAACATGGGCGCGTTATTCCATGTCTCTTGTGACATGCAGCTTTCCTGTGTTTGTTTTATTCCTCTTCTTGAAATCTCCCTATGGCATCATCCAATCCTCTCACTCCTTTCTTAAACTAATTGGTAACCGATAAGTTGAATGAAAACAATTTTGATACTTGGAAGAAACAAATTGTTCCATTCATCAACATCCACGATTTGATGGGGGCACCTTGACGGGACTGAATCTGTGCCTCGCGAGCTTATCATTGCACCCAAAGAGAGCAAGGAAGATGAGCAGTCCACAGTACCTTCACTAGTCAATAATCCAGATTTTACAGCCCGGCGAAAGAGTGATCAAGCTGTAGTGGCCGTTATTACAAGCACTCTATCTCGAGAGTTACGTCTGCATATTCCCACAGGTGTATCTGCATGTGAGTGTCAATGTATATACATAGGGGTATTTGTCTTTTTGTACATAAGGGTATTATTGTCATTGTACACCCTTTTTCCTTTTTTATTTTATTTTATTTTCTTTAATTTTTACTTTTGTAATTGGTAGATTAGGGAAGGGCTTAATGGTCTTTAGACCATAGAGGCATTGGGATCTCCCCAATGACTACTTTTCTAGCCGTTGGGGAGGTCCCAACGGCTCCCTCTTGTTTTCTTTGTGTATATAAAGGGGTTGAAACCCCAATCCATGTATGATTTTTCTTAGAGCATTTTATCAATAACATTTTATATTTTTTATGTGTTGTGTGCCCTTAAGTGGCTGATTTGTGTGACTCTTGTGTTCATGTAATTGACCCATAAGTGGTCGTTGTGATTGTGTATGTCAATAAGTGATATTTGAATATCTTTTGTATTTCGTTACATGGTATCAGAGCCTTGGTGCTCTATTGATGTTATTGAGGCATTCAAGAGACTCGTGAGGAGATCAATAAGACCGAGGAGAGGTTCAGGAAGCATGCCTATAGCCTCATTTCAAGGTTGATGCTCGTGTGGCTAATTCTTTGAAGATTGGAAGAGTTTTATATCAAAGTGTGGAGCATTGCCAAACTAAGTGTCTCTTACTCTTCTTGGCCCTATTTTTTGTTTCCTCTCTTCTTTCTTCAATGGCCGATAAGGAGGTAGTGACGGCGGTCCCTATTAAATTTGATAAAATTAATTATAATTTATGGGTCACCGCCATCAAAAGAATCCTAATCGGAAAAAGCTTGTGGGAATATGTTGATGGTTCCTTAATGGAACCTCATCTTACTCTTACAAAAACCTCAACCGAAAAGGATGAAACTATTAAAGAAGAGGTCAAGGAAAAAAGAAAGAAAAAACTCTCTTAAACTATAAGAAAGCTATGAAAGAATGAGAAATCGGGCATGTTAAGGTACTTTTCTTGTTTATGCGAAGTATGAGTGAGGACACGTGAGAACATATTGGAATTTGAAAGAGCCAATGAAGCTTGGCTCTTTATTAAACAAACTTATACTCAAAATGATGCTGCGTATAGATGGGTGGGAGTTGCAAGACAAAATACACACTTGCAAACATGGAGAACAGAGTGTAAGAGAGTACTATGGGACTCTAAAAAGGTTATGGGATCAAATGGAAAAAATGGAACCTATTTGGGTAACCCCAAATGATGCTCAACAAAGAAAGAAGCAAATCCTGAATGAGCAATTTTTTCAATTTATGAGGGGTCTACGACTCGAATTTGAGCAAATGAGGAGGAATATTCTCTATAGAAAGCAAGAAGAACTTTCACCTATTCATGAAATTTTAGCCCAAGTATACATGGAAGAAACGAGGTTAAAAACCCAAATTGAGGCAAAGGAGTCCAAGGATAATGTTTTAGCCGTTTCAAGATCGGGTGCTAATTCTCATTGTAATGCCCCCAAAATCCTGAACTTGTAACTTTTTAAGAAAATTTTGAAAGCCTTGTAATAATTCATTTATCAGAGTTTTAAATAGTAATTCAGTGAAAATAGTATTTTTAAATAACAAGTCTGTTAAAATATGTATATAAATATATATATATATATATACATATACTTATATATATACATACGTATTTATATAAGTATATATATATATAGATATATGTATATACATACATATTTTATTTCTTTTTATTTTTCTGTACAACCAAAACCCCAATAGGGGTGTTTTGGTAAAATATCATGTATCTTTTTTCTTTTTGTATTTTTCTCTTTTCTTTCTTTTTACCTTTTTCTTTTTCTTTTTTCTTTTTTTATTTTTCTATTATGAAGGACCATAAGGGGCCCCACCCATCTAGTCGTTGGGGCCCCAACAGTCATATTTATGACCGTTGGGGCTCCCAACGACTAGAAGGGAGCTCCCCTTGTGGTCCCTCTTTTTAGCTCTCCTCCTCTATAAATAGAGGAGGCTCACACTTGTAAATGTATGGGGTTTTCACCCACCTTCTCTCTTGAATAATATCAATCTTATGCCTTATAGGCACTTTACTCCTTAGTGGGTTACGTATGCACTCTTAGTGCTTGTGTTCTTGGCTTCTTCAAAGTATGTTTTGCATTATTAGTGTTTCCGCCTTTTTCATTACATGGTATCAAAGCGAGGAAGGTGATTGGGATTCTAAGCAAGGAAGGTGATCGGGATTCTCTTCTTGTTGGTGTCTTGGGACGTGTGCCTCTCAATTTTTTTAAAGAAAAGAAGGTTATTCGGTACCTATGGAGCACGAATCTAAAGTGGAGTTCTCTTTTAAGCTCAATGGGTCCAATTACCTTATGTGGGCCTCCGCTATGGAAAATCATCTAAGAGGTAAGAAACTTTTGGGTTTTGTTATGGGAACTACTCCCGAACCCTCTCTTGTTCTCACTAAAATTGAAAGTGGGATTGAAAAAGCTTTAGATGGCGATGAGCACATCAAAGCTATCAATGATCATTAATCCAAAATTAAGGATTGGGAAAGTAATCATGCCAAAATCTTGGCATGGTTCATGAATAATGTTGACCTCAAAAATTTTGCCAACATTGCTAAGTTTAGAAGAGCCAATGAAGTATGGTTCTTTCTTAAGGGTATGTATACACAAAAGGATCTAGCTAGCCAATTTTTTTGTCAAGAAAAAATTAGATCTACTAGACAAGCAGATATGAGTGTCCGTGACTACTTTAGTACTTTAACTCCCCTTTGGGATGAGCTTGTTCTTCTTGAGCCCAAGTGGGTAGCTCCGGAAGATGTTGAGATAAGAAGAGAACAAATTAAAAAGGAGCATTTCTTCAAATTCCTCCATGGTCTTCGGCAGGAATTTGAACAAGTTAGGGCATCCCTTCTTCATAGAAGTAAAGCCTTACCTATTGAAGACGCTCTTGCCGAAGTATGCCAAAAAGAAACTCGTCTTGGCATAAATATTAAGAGTGATGAAATTTTGGCCGTTACTAGGCCCAGATCAAATGTAAAAGCATATAGACCTCCCCACTTTAACAAAAATAATGAATATAGAAAGGGAGTGATTTGTCACTATTGCAACGAATCGGGACATATCAAGCCGGTTTGCCCAAAGCTTAAAGGAAAAGTGGCCGCGGTTGGAGAAAATTTTCCAAAGAAGAAGAAAGTGTCAAAGAAAGAGATATCAAAGAAACTCTCAACCATATTTCCGAAGTTCTCCAACATCTTCTCAAGACTTCTTCTCCTTCAACATCAGGAGCCGCCATCGCCTATTCTTCATCACCTCCAGGTATGTGGATACTAGACTTCGGTGATTCTTTTCATATGACATCTCATAAAAACTCTCTTTCTAATGTTTTTTCCGAACCCATATTTTCTTATGTTTCAACGACCTATGGGACATCTTTAAAAATTGAAAGTGTTGGAACACTTGATTTTAAAACCTCTCAAAACTTTTTTTCTCCTAAAGTAAGAGTCGTTCCAAAAATCAATCTAAATCTTTTTTCCGTTTCCCAAATCACCAATCATGGATGTCAAGTCTCTTTCTCACCTAAAGATTGCACCGTGCAGGATTTCCAATCAAGGAAGCTGATTGGGCAAGGCCATAGAAGGGACGATCTTTATTTTATGGACTTTTTGACGCTTCCATCAAAGTCTTTTTGTAATCTTGTAAACGACAAAAGTATTGAAGTTTGGCATGAGAGACTTGGTCACCCAAATTTTGTAAAGATGTCTATTTATTCTTTTTTGAACAATACTTGTAAAGTCAAACACATAACTTGTAAAGATTGCATTTTTGGGAAATCTAAAGCTATTTCATTTCCTCAAAGAAGTTATGTCACCACTCGACCTTTTGAACTTGTTCATTCCGATGTATGGAGACCTTCCCCTATTTTATCTAAAAGAGGCTTTTCATACTACGTGGTCTTTATTGATGATTTCACTCAATTTACATAGATTTACTTCTTAAGTCGCAAATCTGAAGTTTTCTCTTTTTTTAAAGAATTCCATGCAATGGTTAAAAATCAATTTTTAGGAAACCTATCCATTCTTAGATCCGATTCGGGTGGCGAATATATGTCCAATGAATTTCAAATCTACTTGAAAGAAAATGAAATTTGTCATCAACGTTCTTTTCCAAACACTCCGCAACAAAATGGTCTTGCGAAAAGAAAGCATAAACACATAATAGAGACTACAAGAACTTTACTTGTTTCGAAGAATATTCCTAAATACTTTTGGGCCGAAGCGGTTCTAACCTCAACATATTTAATCAATAGAACACCATCTTCTGCTTTGAAAAATATTTCTCCATTTGAAAAACTTTATAACATGTCTCCTGACTACAAAAGACTAAGAATTTTTGGATGTAAATGTTATGTCCTAACTCACAAAAATGATAAACTTTCTTCAAGGGCAATTGAATGCATTTTCTTAGGATATGGCGGAAAACAAAAAGGCTATCGATGTTTTGATCTATTAAATAACAAACTTTATATCTCAAAAGATATTACTTTCTTAGAAAAAGAAAATGGTTTTTCGCATAAACTAAATGAACATGTTAATTATTCATTTTTTTTTGACTTATTGCCTCAAGAAAAGGATATAGATAATCATGTTAATATTGAACCTTGTGAGGAATATATTGACCTACGGTTAATGAGCAACATGTCCTTCAAAACTTAAATGAAAATATACCAAGTCACACACAAGTCTATTCTAGGAGAAATGAAAGTAATTCTCCTTGTGCTCTTGAGAAATTCTCTCAAAATGAGTCAATAGAAGAATCCTCTCAAAGAAGATCAAATCGTATTTCTAAAATACCTAATAGATTTGTATCTTATGATTCTTTTTCTCCAAATTTTCGAGCTTGTTTATTAGCTATTCACTCTTTCCATGAACCATCTCGTTACAATGATGCTAAACAATATGCTCATTGGAATGAAGCAATGTAACTTGAACTTAATGCACTTTAAAGAGAACAAACATGAGAAATCATTGATCCCCCAAATGGTAAGAAACCCATAGGATGTAGATGGGTTTTCAAAGTGAAAACTAGAAGTGATGGTTCGTTAGAAAGATTTAAGGCTCGTTTAGTAGCCAAAGGATATGCCCAAGAATATAGGGTGGATTATGATAAGACATTTGCCCCTGTTGCTCGTATGACTAGTGTACGAGCACTTATTGCAATAGCATCTATTAAAAAATAGCCTATCTTTTAACTTGACGTTAAGAATGCCTTTTTAAATGGAAATTTGAGTGAAGAAGTTTATATGGAACCACCTCCAGGTATGAATTTAAATGGTAAGATTTTAAAATTAAAAAAGATTTTATATGGACTTAAGAAAGCTCCTAAAGCTTGGTATGACAAGTTTAGTAATGTATTAATCAATCTGGGATTTATTTCTTGTTATACTGACATTGCTCTTTTTGTTAAGAAAATAGGTGACTCCATTGTTATTTTACTTCTGTATGTTGATGATATGATCATCACTAGGAGTGACAAAAAAGGAGTAAATGATGTTAAGTCCACGTTAAAGAAAACTTTTGATATGTCTGACCTTGGATTTTTAAGATATTTTTTAGGTATTGAAGTGACATACTCTTTCCGAAGATACATTCTATCTCAAATGAAATTAGCAACAGACATTTGTACCAAGTCAGGAGTATCCGATGAAAAGAATGTCGAAACTCCTGAAGTTATCAATGCAAAACTGAGACTTGAAGATGGTGTTCTACGTGAGGATCCAACCCCCTATCGTCAATTAATTGGATCTCTTACTTATCCATCACCCGTCCAGATATAGCTCATGCGGTTCATGCTGCAAGCCAGTTTCAACATGCACCTACTTCAGTTCACATGGCGGCCGTGATGCGAATTGTGCGATACATCAAAAATACCATCTCCAAAGGGCTTTTCTTATCCTCTTCCTCATCTCTTGAATTAACCGCTTTTACTGATGCTGATTGGGGAGGAAATCCCAATGATTGTATTTCAACCACTGGTTTTTGCATCTTTTTAGGTGGATATTGTTAAAATGTACCTATTATATATATATATATATATATATTCTGTTTATTACATCAATACCCGATAGGGGTATTTTTGTAATTTCACAGTTGTTTTAGAAAACAACTATTTTTTCCTTTTTGACCAAATGTAATTTTTATTATTTATTTTATTATTTTTCTTTTTATTATTTTTGAGGACCAAAAGGGGCTCCAACATAGAAGTCGTTGGAGCCCCCAACGGTCACAAATGTGACCGTTGGGGGCTCCCAACGACTCTATGGGAGCCCCCTTTTGGCTCTCCTTTTGAGGCCCTTTGGCCCTCCTTTTTCCTCCTCCTTCTCTTGTATAAATAGGGGTGTTCCCCTTGTGTATTTTTATCTTGGAGAGCTCCTCTCTCTTTTCAATAAGAGGCTTTGTATATTGTTGCCTTCTTAAAGGCTTGTGCTTGTATTGTCCCTTCGTGGACTTGTGATATTTTCTCTTTTATTCATTGTTGTATGTGCTTGTATGCACTCTTTATATTTCCGCAATATCTCATTACATGGTATCAGAGCCACTCGATTTTTGAAGGAAAGGTGTGGTTCGTGTATCTCTTATTTTGGTGGACATCTTCTCACTTCTTGGCAACATCATGGAGACAAAGATTGATCTTTCTTTCAAACTCAATGGAAAGAACTATATGATGTGGGCATCGGCAATGGAGAATAATCTCAAAGGGAAGAAGCTTTGGGGTTATGTCATGGGGACCGTTCCGGAACCGAAACTTATGCTCACAAAAATGGAAGAAGATCAAGAAAAAGCTCTTGAGGGAGATGCTCGTCTCAAGGCCATTGAAAATCATCAAAAGGAAGTAGAAGATTGGGAAAGCAATCACGCAAAAATCCTTGCGTGGTTTATGAACAATGTGGAGCTTAAGGTATGTGCTAATATAGCTAAATTTCGTCGAGCCAATGAGGCTTGGTCCTTTATGAGGGGTATGTATACCCAAAAGGATCTTGCAAGAGCATACTTCTTGCAAGAAAAAGTTAGAACCACCAAGCAAGGTGATTCTAGCATTCAAGACTACTATAGTGCCCTTAACCCACTATGGGATGAATTGGCTCTTTTAGAGCCAAAGTGGGTTTCTATGGAAGATGTTGATTTAAGACAAAAACAAATGGAACAAGAGCGATTGTTTCAATTTCTTTTTGGGCTACGCCCCGAATTTGAGCAAGTGAGATCCTCACTTCTCCATAGATCTATTTTTCCTCCTATTGAGGATGCTATTGCCGAAATCACTCAAGAGGAGACAAGGCTTGGCATGAGTAAGCATGTTGATGAAGTCCTTGCCGTATCCAAACCGGGTAACAATGTTAGAACCTATAAGCCTCCTCATTTTGGGAAACAAGGGAACTACAATGGAGGAAGAAAAATGATTGTTTGTCATTATTGCAATGAGCCGGGTCACATTAGACCCGTTTGTCCAAAGCTTATGGGAGCCTTCAAGCCTAAAGTAGCCTCTCTTGAAGAAACCACCTCCAAAGAAGATGAAGGCAAAAACAATGACATTAAAGAAACTCTTGGACAAATATCTATGGCTCTCCAACAAATGCTTAAAGTTTCTTCCTCCACATCGGGTGCGGCCATTGCTTCGACATCATCACCCGGTACGTATTCTTGGATCCTTGATTCCGGAGCTTCTTTTCATATGACCCCTCATGAGAATGCACTTAGTGATGTTTGCATCAATTCAAAGGACTCTTGTGTCTCAACGGCCGATGGAACTTTTTTGAAAATTTAAAGTATTGGCTCTTTTAAAGATTCTCAAAATTTTTGTGTTCCAAAAGTAAGAGTTGTTCCCAAATTAAATTTAAACCTTTTTTCAGTTTCTCGAATTGCCGACCATGGATGTGAAATATCTTTCTCATCTAATGGTTGCTTTGTGCAGGATCTCCGGTCCGGGAAGCGGATTGGGCAAGGCCATAGAAAGGGAGACCTCTATTATATGGACCATCTTGATCTCCCTACAATTTTTTTTTGTTCTTATGTCCAAGAAAAAAATATGGAAACTTGGCATAAAAGACTTGGTCATCCAAGTTATTCCAAAATGTATCTCTTTCTTTTTGGAAACAAATTTTGTAAGGAAAAAGAAATTAATTGCAAAGATTGCATTTTTGGAAAAATGAAGTCTATTCCTTTTCCAACTAGATCTTTTTTCTCATCAAGGCCTTTTGAATTGGTGCATTCGGATGTTTGGGGTCCTTCTCCGGTTATGTCTAAAGGGGGTTATTCATATTATGTTACGTTTGTTGATGACTTTACTCGATATGTTTGGATTTATTTCCTTAGTCATAAGTCGGAAGTATTTACTTTCTTTAAAGATTTTCATAAAAAGGTTCAAAATCAATTTCAAAGTAACATATCTATTTTAAGATCCGATTCCGGTGGTGAATACTTATCTCACGAATTCCAAAACTATTTAAGCCAAAATGGCATTTGTCATCAAAAGTCATGTCCTAGGACTCCTCAACAAAATGGCCTAGCGGAAAGGAAACATAGGCACATTATAGAAACCGCTAGAACATTGCTTGTGTCTAGAAATATTCCAAAATTTTTTTGGGCGGAAGCCGTTCTTACCTCAACCTATCTAATCAATAGAATGCCCTCTTCTAAGTTAAAAAATGCTTCTCCCTATGAGAAACTCTTTAAGTTTTCACCCGATTTTAATCGACTTCGTATTTTTGGTTGCAAATGTTTTGTCCTACTACATAAAAGGGATAAGTTATCTCCCAAAGCAATTGAATGTGTATTTTTTGGATATGGTGAAAATAAAAAAGGGTATAGATGTTATGATTTTAAGAATGATAAACTATATGTTTCAAAAGATGTAACATTTCTCGAAGACGAAAACGGTTTTGATAAAATAGAAGAGACAAATGAAATTGATTATGTATTCTTATATGATTTTATTGATGACATACAAGAAGATTCTCTTGAAAACATAGATGACACTCACAAGGTATCCCCTCTTGACATAACACTCTCAAATGATAATAATTCAAATACAAATGTTCATGATAGCAATGCCAATATAAATGTTTACTCAAGAAGAAATCAAGAAAAACCTATTAGTGCCCTCGAAAAATACTCTCAAATTTCCGAATCCATTGAGGAACCACAAGTTAGGCATTCTTCTAGAATATCAATACCCCCAAATAGGTTTGTCTCCTATGACTCTTTAACTCCCAACTATCGGGCATGTTTGATAACTCTACACTCTTATTTTGAACCAACCCATTATAATCAAGCTAAATCTATACCTCATTGGGTTGAAGCAATGCAAGTTGAACTAAATGCTTTAAAAAAGGCCAATACTTGGGAAGTAGTTGATCTACCCTCACACAAAAAACCTATTGGTTGTCGTTGGGTCTTCAAAGTTAAAACTAAAAGCGATGGCTCGTTGGAACGATATAAAGCAAGATTGGTTGCTAAGGGATACTCCCAAGAATATGGTATTGATTACGAAGAAACATTCGCCCCCGTAGCTCGTATGACAAGTGTCAGAACCTTAATAGCTGTCGCATCAACCAAAAAATGGCCTATTTATCAACTTGACGTAAAAAATGCTTTTTTAAATGGAAGTTTAAGTGAAGAAGTTTATATGGATCCACCACCCGGAATAAATATTAAGCAAGGTCAAACACTTCGACTTTTAAAGGCATTATATGGTCTTAAACAAGCTCCTAAGGCTTGGTATGATCGTTTTAGTGATATCATGATAAAATTAGGATTTCATTCTTGTTATACTGACACTGCTCTTTTTGTTAAAAATGCAGGTTCTAGTATCGTAATTTTGTTGCTTTATGTTGATGATATGATTATCACTGGAAATGATCAAAGTAGTATTATTAATGTTAAAAATATGTTAAAAGATAATTTTGATATGTCTGATTTAGGTTTTCTCAGATATTTTCTTGGAATTGAGGTTGCATATTCTCCTAGAGGATATATTTTGTCACAGATGAAGCTTGCTGCAGATATATGTTCTAAGTCTGGGATTTCTGATGATAAGAAGGTAGAGACTCCCGAGGTTATTAATGCCAAGTTACGGTTAGAAGATGGGGTTCTTCTGGAAGATCCTACACCGTACCGACAACTCATTGGGTCTCTTACATATTTAACCATCACCAGACCAGATATCACTCATGCGGTTCACTCAGTCAGTCAATTTCAGCATGCTCCTACAACCGTGCATATGAGTGCGGTTCTCCGAATCATTCGCTACATTCGGAATACCATCAATAAAGGGCTATTTCTATCCTCCTCTTCCCCTTTGAATCTTCTTGCTTATACTGATGCAGATTGGGGAGGTAATCCCAATGATTGAATCTCAACTACTGGTTTTTGTGTCTTTTTAGGGGACTCATTGATTGCCTGGCGATGCAAGAAGCAGCAGAAAGTTTCACTCTCATCTACTGAAGCTGAGTACCGGGCAATGGCAACCACAACAATGGAACTTGTATGGCTTCGCAGTTTGCTTAAAGATATGGGAGTTGATATTACTGAAGCCTCCAAGCTGTGTTGCGACAATAAGAGTGCCATCTATATCGCAAGCAATCATACTTTTCATGAACGTACGAAGCATATCGAAATGGATTGCCACTATGTTCGTGACGAATTTTTACGAGGAACTATTGCTCTGCCATATGTCACTTCAGAATATCAGTTGGCAGACTTCTTCACCAAAGCTCTTCCAGCTCCTCGGTTCATGTTTCTTCTAGGCAAACTTTCCGTCCTTCCCCCGTAAAGTTTGAGGGGGGGTGTTAAAATGTACCTATTATATATATATATACATATATATATATATATACATATATATATATATATATTCTGTTTATTACATCAATACCCGATAGGGGTATTTTTGTAATTTCACAGTTGTTTTAGAAAACAACTATTTTTTCCTTTTTGACCAAATGTAATTTTTATTATTTATTTTTTTATTTTTCTTTTTATTATTTTTGAGGACCAAAAGGGGCTCCAACATAGAAGTCGTTGGAGCCCCCAACGGTCACAAATGTGACCGTTGGGGGCTCCCAACGACTCTATGGGAGCCCCCTTTTGGCTCTCCTTTTGAGGCCCTTTGGCCCTCCTTTTTCCTCCTCCTTCTCTTGTATAAATAGGGGTGATCCCCTTGTGTATTTTTATCTTGGAGAGCTCCTCTCTCTTTTCAATAAGAGGCTTTGTATATTGTTGCCTTCTTAAAGGCTTGTGCTTGTATTGTCCCTTCGTGGACTTGTGATATTTTCTCTTTTATTCATTGTTGTATGTGCTTGTATGCACTCTTTATATTTCCGCAATATCTCATTACAGATATCTCATTTCGTGGAGATGCAAGAAGCAACAAAAGGTCTCACTATCATCCACTGAAGCTGAATATCGGGCCATGACAATGACAACTATGGAAATCATATGGCTTAGAAGTCTCCTCTGTGATATAGGCGTCCTCGTTTCTTCTTCCACCAAGTTGTGCTGTGATAACAAAAGTGCGATCTACATCGCAAGCAATCATACTTTTCACGAGCGGACCAAGCATATCGAAATGGACTGCCACTATGTTTGCGATGAATATCCCAGAGGAACTATCACATTACCATATATTACTTCAGAAAATCAGTTGGCTGGCTTCTTCACCAAAGCACTCCCAACTCCACGATTTATGTTTCTTCTTAGCAAACTTTCGGTCTTCTCCCCGTAAAGTTTGAGGAGGCGTGTTAAAATATGTATATATAAATATATATATATACATATACTTATACATATATACATACGTATATATAAGTATATATATACATATATGTATATACATACATATTTTATTTCTTTTTATTTTTCTGTACAACCAAAAACCCGATAGGGGTGTTTTGGTAAAATACCATGTATCTTTTTTCTTTTTGTATTTTTTTCTTTTCTTTCTTTTTACCTTTTTCTTTTTTGTTTTTTTATTTTTCCATTATGAAGGACCATAAGGGGCCCCACCCATCTAGTCGTTGGGGCCCCAACAGTCATATTTATGACCGTTGGGGCTCCCAACGACTAGAAGGGAGCCCCCCTTGTGGTCCCTCTTTTTAGCTCGCCTCCTCTATAAATAGAGGAGGCTCACACTTGTAAATGTATGGGTTTTCACCCACCTTCTCTCTTGAATAATATCAATCTTATGCCTTATAGGCACTTTACCCCTTAGTGGGTTACATATCCACTCTTAGTGCTTGTGTTCTTGGCTTCTTCAAAGTGTGTTTTGCATTATTAGTGTTTCCGTCTTTTTCATTACAAAGTCAACGGACCTTGGGCGCATTATTTATGAACCTTTCCTTTACACAACGGATTTGTAACTCCATACATTTATTGAAACCAAATAGATTCAAAATGAGGTTTTAGTGTTTATACGAAAAGCGGAATTTCAAAGAAAACCTTTGCACCAAATTACAAGAAAATATCCTCAAGAGCGAAACGTCTAAAAAAAAGTCTCATCTTGATATCATCACATCATCGTGCCATCGCTTGCTGTACTGACGTAATCATCGTCTGTACCCATGAAACAGGGTCAGATTGATGATAATCTGATGGGTGCATAGATATAACAATTCAGAATAAGACTAACACATGTGTAGTTCCATTCGTGATATGCTATTCAGAATAAGCAAAATAAGCATGCTAATCTTGTTTTTGTATCGTTCTAATTTTATCAGATGTATCTGAACAGTGAACAAAATGAGCATGTTAACAAAATTCAGAACCAAACTAACATATATGTTGTTCCTTTTGCGGTGTGCAAGTTAAAATAAGTAAAATAGACATGTTAACTTTGTTTCGATATTAGCTGTCCTGAGGGTACACACAGGAGAAACATAAAAACAACTGAGATTGCTCGAGGTTTGTTATGCTATGTATTTTGATACTTCAGACAACTAGCCGAGTCTGTTCCTAGGGGGACGGCCAATGACTGAGAGAGAATTCCCTAGAGGCATTCGTGACAAGGGATGCATCCAACTTCTGCAGAAGTCCATGTGAACTACCATCTAGGATAATTTTTGGTTGCCCTGTCCCCTAACTCCAATGACTGGGGACACCGAGTCATTTGCTCGAGGAGTAGTTAACAACCTGTTCATTAGAGTTTTTGCACCATCTCATCCTCTCTCTTGACGGAACCAAAAGACGAATGGGTATACCAGGTTCTATTTTAATTGATGATCCATTCTATATGCTCTGGTTTTTCAAACCAAATCGAGCATCTTACCTATGAAGGCGATGAACACCATTTATGTGATTTTCCTTTTTATCATTGTGTATTTGCATGCCATGAGGTTACCATAAACCTCTCATTCAATCATCGTAGTACTAATATGACACACATATCTGATAGTACCATTACGATGAGAGGGTATCAGTTTCTCTAAAAGAAACCCCAACATTATTTTGAATTTTCAAAGTCCCGACTATCATCATTTATGTGATTTCATTTTATCATTGTACAATTGCACGCTACGAGGTCACCATAAACCTCTCATCCGATCAGTGTAGTACTAACATGTCGCGTATGTCTGATAGTACCGCTACGATGAAAGGGGTATTGGTTTCTCAGAAAGAAACCTCAACTTCCCATGCTCTTGGCTGAGGAGATCCGAGTCATTTTCAAATATCAAACAAAAGACCGTACGTACCTCTTAGGGCTACGCAGGTTTGAGGAAAAGACTTAGTTGTGAATAAGAAACCATCACTTTTTCGTTTTTGCTTTTCAAAACCATGCATATTCAAATACTGCAATCTCGCAAGAAATCTCTTTTTCTTTAAAGCTTTGGCGGATATGCGCGAATCCGCGTCTTTAAAAAGAACAAGCGCGTACCTTACAAGGTTGTATATATGTATGTTTAATATATATATCACAAAGCGCAGGCTTGTGCTCATTACAGCGCAACAACAATGAATAGAGTAAGACTCGATGTGTGAAATCACACATCGAGTTAAATAAATTGCGTAAGCAGTGCATGAGGTACAAAATCATACCTCGACTAAATAAATGCATAAGCAGTGCATGAGGTACGAAACCGTACCTCAGCTAAATAAATGCGTAAGCAGTGCACGAGGTACAAAACTGCACCTCGGCTAAACAAATGCTTAAGCAGTAACCTGTGCACGTAACAACACTGCGGCAAAGTAAATGACATAAAGCAAGACTCGATGTGCGAAACCACATATTGAGTTAAATAAATTACGTAAGCAGTGCACGAGGTATGAAACTGCACCTCGACTAAATAAATGCGTAAGCAGTGTTAAAATGTAAAACTGTACATATATATAATATTATTATATTATTATTATATATATATATATATAAATACATTTTTCATTTCTTTCTTTTATGTAATTTTTTCCCTTATTTTTATTTTTTGTCTTTATGTCATCTAGTTCAGTTTGAACTAGAATGACTGTTTTTAGTCAAGTCTTGTCCAGACTTGACTAGCAATAGAGCTGTTGGACTGACACATTCCAACATCTCTAAATAGAGTTGTTGGACTGTGTCCAACAGCTCTATTGAGTCCTCTTTCAGTTGTGTATATAAAAGGGTGCAGCCCCTCTTGTATTTCATTCCAATGCTTCTTAAGTAATTGGTTTTTCATATCAATAAAGAATACATTTTTATTTTTATTTTGTTTTCAATTATACCCTTTTTAAGGGTTGTGCTTTAGTGTCATTCTTGACACTTGCCCTTGTGAATCTAAGCTCGTATTTCGAAGATCCCTATTTCATTTCATGGTATCAGAGCCACAGAAGTACTAAATCTTGAGGAAAAGTTGCCTCGGTTTCAATGCTCGTTTGCAAAAGTGTTTGCCACTTGAAGAGAAGTGTTTTATCACTTCATTGGGGAAGATTTCACATCTTGTTGTATTGTTTTTTTTTTCTTTCTTTTTCATTTTCCTTCTTGTTTCTCTTCTATCCCTATTCTTTCTCTCCTTGTAATCGATGGATGACAATGATAAAGTCACCATCATGCCTATGAAACTAAGCGATACGAACTATGTAACATGGGTTTCAATCATGAAGCACCATATATGGGGAAAAGGTCTATGGGGGATTGTGGATAGTTCTGATTCGGAACCTAAGTTATCTCTTACTAAAAAGGAGGGAGATAAAGAGGTCCCTCTATTGGAAGAAGAGAAAATCAAGGCTATTGGCTCATACGAGAAGAAATGGAAAGAATGAAGAATATCTCATGCGAAGATAATGTCATGGTTTATCAATAGTGTTGACATTAAAAAATGTTCAAGTCTTGCCAAATTTGATTATGCCGATAAGGCATGGGAATACCTTAAGAATATGTATTCCCTTAAAGATATTGCACACGTGTGCAACCTCCAAGAAAAAGTTCGAATGATGACACAAGGGACAAAACTATTCGTGAATATTACAATGGGTTGTCCGAACTTTGGGAAGAACTTTCCCTTTTAGAACCAAAGTGGTATTGTGCCGAAGACATCGAGCTTCGTCAAAAACAACTCGATGCTGAACATTTTTACCAGTTTATCACTAGATTAAGGCCGGAATTTGAAACCACTAAATCGGCCCTACTTCACCGGGGAAAAATTCCTTCTATTGTTGAAACTATTGAAGAGTTAACAATGGAAGAAAATCGTATCCGGAAAGGTTCTTTGAAAATTGAAGATGATTCCGTTTTAGCCGTGTCTAGACTAAGGAATCATGTTCGATCATATAGGCCTCCTCACTTTAACCGACAAAATGGTGACTATGATAAGAAGAAAGTTATTTGTCATCACTGTCATGAACCGGGACACTACAGGCCACAATGTCCCAAACTTAAGGAGCTGAGAGAAAAAAAAGTTGCAATTGATGGATCGGAGCCTAAAGATCAGGATGCACCAGTTTCCCTGGCCCAACTAATGAAGATTCTTCAGCCTCTCATCAAAGGTGCCTCTTCCTCATCTGAAGCTTCAACCGGCGCAGCAGCCTCATCTTTTTCTGATCTAGGTAAAATTTCTTGGCTTCTTGACTCTGGTGCATCTTTTCATATGACCCCAAATAATCAAAGTCTATCCAAATGTGTTAAAAATAAAACAAGTGTATCAAAGGTCTTTACTGCTGATGAGACTTCTCTTGAAATAGAAGAAATAGGAAATTTTGAAAAAAATTATAAAACAAAGAAATTTTCTATTCCAGAAATTAGACATGTTCTCAAATTAAATTTAAATCTTTTATCTGTATCTCAAATTTCTGATTATGGGTGTAATATTTCTTTTTCTTCTCATGGTTGTTGGGTACATGATCGTTAGTCAGACAAGCTGATTGGGGAAGGCCACAAAGAAGGACTCTATTACATGGATTTTTTGGAAATGCCGAAGAAAGCTTTTTGTTATAATATTCAAAAAATAGAGTTGAAACTGTGGCATAAGAGACTTGGTCACCCACATATAGCCAAAATTCAACATTTTCCAAATCTAGGAAAATTTTGTAACTCTAAATCATTTGATTGTAAAGATTGTATTCTCGGCAAAATGAAAAGATTACCATTTCAGAACAAAATCTTTTTCTCTTTAAGACCACTTGAATTAATACACTCGGATGTTTGGGGTCCTGCACTAGTAATTTCTAAAGGAGGATTTGTTTACTATGTTATTTTTGTCGATGATTTCTCCCGACATACGTGGATGTACTTTCTCAAACATAAGTCTAAAGTATTTTCATACTTTCAAAATTTTCATAATATGGTTAAAAACAAGTTTTAAAATGATATTACTTTTTTTCGCACAGATTCAGGGGGAGAGTTTTTATCCACAGATTTTCAAAATTATCTTAAATTGCATGACATCACACATCAAAGATCTTGTCCTTATACACCTCAAAAAATGGACTGGCAGAAAGAAAACATCGCCATATTATAGAAACCACTAGGACTTTATTAATAGCAAATCAAGTCCCGAATGACTTTTGGGTAGAAGTTGCCTTAACTGCCACCTATCTCATTAATATGATGTCATCTTCTTCGTTACAAAATATCACTCCCATTGAAAAACTTATGAACATTTCTCCAGACTATTCTGGACTAAGAATATTTGGGTGCAAATGTTTCATATTTACTGACAAAAATGATAAACTTTTCCCTCGTGCGATTCCCTGTGCCTTTTTAGGATATGCTGAAAACCAGAAAGGTTATAGATGTTTTGACTTCAAAAATAATAAACTATGTGTCTAGAAATGTTTCCTTTCTTGAAAAGGAGAGCTTCTTTGATTTTAGAAAATTAAAAGACGTCACTGAGTACTCCTTTTTGCTAGATCTAACATCAACATCTGATGAATATGACATTGACTGTAACTTTAATGATGATCAAAGAATTATTGATCTTAATGTTGAAAATGAAGTTCATAGAGATACTAGTATTCAATATTACAGGCGACAAGAGTCTAATCCTCCATGTGCACTTGAAAAATATTCTAACATTTCAACTAGACAATCATCCGGAGTCTCGAGGCCTCCAGGAAAGTCTGTATCATACGAGTCTTTCTCACCCACATATAGGGCAGTTATTGCATTAATTCACTCATATGAAGAACCATCAACATATTTTCAAGCAAAAAATGATATCAAATGGATAGAAGTCATGAAAGTTGAATTAGATGCACTTGAAAATGCTTCTACATGGAATATTCAAAATCTTCCTACATGGAAGAAAACTATAGGATGTCGATGGGTTTATAAAATTAAAACCAAGAGTAATGGTTCTCTTGAAAGATATAAAGCCCGTTTAGTAGCCAAAGGTTATGCCCAAGAATATGATATTGATTATGAAGAAACCTTTGCTTCGGTGGCTCGTATGACTATTGTCCGAACCTTAATTGCCTTAGCTTCTATAAAAAAATGGTCTATTTTTCAAATGGATGTCAAAAATGCTTTTTTAAATGGAAAGCTAGTTGAAGAAGTATACATGGAACCCCCTCCTAGTCTAAGTATTCCTAAGGGTAAAGTCCTTCGCTTAGAAAAAACTCTTTACGGACTTAAACAAGCACCAAAAGCTTGGTATGATAGGTTTAGTCGTGTTATGATTGATATTGGTTTTCAATTCTGTTTAACTGACACTGCTTTGTTTATTAAGAATTCTGATGTAGGGATCATTGTGCTTCTCTATGTGGATGATATGATCATCACCGGAAGCGATAAACAGGGAGTTAAAACAATCAAAACACTTCTTAAATCTCATTTTGAAATGACTGATTTGGGCTTGTTGAGATATTTTTTAGGCATTGAAGTTGCTTATTCTCTTAGAGGATATTTATTATCTCAGACTAAATTTGCTTTTGATATTGTTTTCAGGTCTGGTATTACTGATGATAAGAAAGTTGACACTTCAGAAGTTGTTAATGTTAAAATGAAGATTGATGATGGAGAACTTCTTGCAGACCCTACTCCTTACAGACAGCTTGTCGGGGCACTTTCCTATCTATCCATTACCAGACCAGATATAACAGGAGAAAAAGGGGAAGGGGGGGTGGGCTCGGCTGCCAGTTCGAGCCTGGCCCCATCCCTGGACGGGACCGAGCTCGAGCTCGGTCCCCTTGAGACCGCGGACCGGGTTGGGCTCAGCCTGGCTGCCAAGCCCGACCCAGTCATTGAATGGGATCGAGCCTAGGCTCAGTCCTCAGAGACAGAGGATTGGGCTTGGCTCGATCCTGCTGGAACCTTATACGAGCTGGGCTCGGTTTGGACTGAGCCCAACTGTAGGAGGCTGGGGCATCGCCCATGCCTATTGATCGGAAGAAGAGGTCGAAAAACAACAGGGAAGATAGGGGGCGATGCCCTTGCCTTTAGGCCGAAAAAGGAAAAGGCAGGGGGCGTCGCCCCCTCGCCTGTTGGCCGAAAAACAGGGGAAGGCAGGGGGCGACATTCCTGTCCTCTGGCTGAAAACAGAAACAGGCAGGGGGGCGTTTCCCCCCTCCTATTGGACGAAAACAAGGGAAGGCAGGGGGCGACACTCCTATCCTCTGGCTGATAATATTGTGATATTTTCAAAATATCAGTGATATCAGTGCCTATGGTTTATATTTGGTACTGATGAAGGTATGAAGCTATTGAACTGGAAATCATAAGTGCATATTGTATCAGTTCAATCTGACCGAATAGATATACTTAACATGGTTTATTTATTAAGGGTTGGACCTTGGATAATGTTTTTTTGACGTAAAAATAGGTTTTTTTGAGATGAAATTATGCTACATTGTGGGGCGTTGATTTTTTGAAGCCCTTAAAAGTCCTGCTTACATGTCACAGTCACATGATTCCAAACCCAATTCTTACTAAACAAACCTTGTAGATCAAATCCATGGGTCCGATCTACAAAATTATCTAAAAAATATAAAGAAAAAATTGTTTTTACTTAATAGTTCCATACCTTCATTAGTACCAAATATTTACCCCATACATATAAGATCTTCTGATGCTAGTAGTCTTGATTTTTTGGTACAGGACGAGTATTCACAATGGATCATCACCAACCAGAGAAGTCTTCTGGAACAAATGTCAGAATTTCCATCAGCAAGGCCTCCTCTTGGTGTTTTCTTTGCAGTAATTGCTCCTCGATTACAACCTAGATATTGAAAAAGGTAAATAGTGTTTCGGGTCTGGATCCTGTACCAGACCCGAATTCACTCATGCATTAGCCCATACCTGAGTTCATTCCTGTACAAGTGTATAAGCCTGTTTCTTTTATTTTTTTTTTGTATCCGGGTTCGGATATTACACCAGACCCGACCCGACCCACTGTGTACACTTAAGTGTATTAATATAGGCATTAGGTCACGATTTCTGTAATGAAGAAATCGTGACAGCCGCAATCGACCTTTGGATTCCTCTTCTCGTTTCTCTCTCTCTCTCCCTCTCTTTCTTTGTTTTCTCTCTCTCAATGCAGGTACAGATAAAAATCTAACATGGTATCAGAGCGTAGATCCATCTAGAGGCAAAAATTCTGGCCCGTGACAACGATCAGGAATTTGAGGTTTTCGTTTCTCTCTTTCTTTCTGTTCTCCTTCGTCTCTTTTTTTTGTCCCTCTTTCTGAAACTTCCTTTGTACTCACACCTCACGTGAGCTTTACCTTTGTGAATCTGTGATTCACGTGAACCCTATTCACGTGAATCCAAATCGTGGATTGACAGCCTTTCACGTGAACTGGTTCACGTGAAGCATCAAATTTCTCCCAGATCGTGGATTGACAACTTTTTTGTGAACTCGTGAATTGATTCACGTGAGACATCAAATTTATCTCTATTAATTATTTGATTCCCTTTTATTCTACCTCCTAAGTTTATCGCTGGATATTCGAATGTTATAGTGTTTCCCTTGATTTCTTGTGTTTTGCTGTGCATTATAATCCTTGATTATTCTTTACTGTACCAGTAAAAAAAAAGGGGGAAAGGAATACTTAACGTGTGATTTTTTCTTCTTTTTGGTGCATAAAAAAAAGGTTCAAGTTCCTTCATTCTCTGAATTTAACAGTCTGTGATCCTTTGTCAGCCAAAAAAAAAAGGGGTGTTGGACGAGGGTTGAACATTTCTGTTGATTCTTATTCTCTATGGATCCCTATCACTCTCAATCAAATCTTTCTTCAAGTTTTCTCAACCAGCTTGTTTCCGAGAAGTTGAATACCTCAAATTTCTTGATATAGAAGAGGCAAATTATTCCTTTCATAAGGAGTCAAGGTCTCTTAGGTCATCTGGATGAAACCACTCCAGTTCCACCAGAATTTATTCTGCGAGAAGAAAAAGATGATAAAGGGGCGAGTTCAATCGTGTATGTCAAAAATGTTGAATTTCTCAATTGGGAAAGAAAAGACCAATCAGTTGTTGCGTACATCACATCAACCCTGTCTCAAGAGATTCTTCTTGCCATTCCTGACAATTGTACAACTCTACAACTCTGGGAACGACTGGTTCAGACATATTCGCAGGTTTCTCAAGCAATAGTAGTTTTTCTAAAAAGAGAATTTCAGTTGTTAAGAAAAGATTCCATGACCATCATGGAGTATTTGAACAAGATAAAGGTCATCACAGATCAGCTTGCAGTTATAGGGTGTGCCATTAGTGACAATGACATGGTGCAACAAACCCTGTGTGGATTGGGATCTGACTACAATATGATAGTCACTTCACTATTGTGCCTACCTGTTCTTCCTACATTTGATGAGCTACAATCCAAATTGATCCAGTATGAAATGACTCTGAAGGGATTCTCTGAAGAAACTCATAATCATCCAAATTCTCAAGAAGTTTTTGCTACAGGAGTGACTTATGGTAGAGGACGGGGACGAGGAGGACAAAGGCGAAGTGGACACGGAGGGCGTGGTTTACTTCCCACTCCAAACATGTTTACTCATGCGCAGGGAACAAGATTCATCCCTACTTGCTTCCTTTGTAACAAAAAGGGGCACATCAAGGCGAATTGTTGCATAATCCAGAGAATAAAGGAAAGAGTCCACAGATAAAAACCAAGAGAAAGTTCACAAATACCAGAGACAGTGGAGAGATTAAAGATTTGCTGATATCTGCCTTGTTAGAGTTAAAATTAAAGCAGAGTGATGAAGGCACTTGGTTTGTTGATTTCGGGGCAACGACTCATGTGACAGGCGATGCAGGTAAATTTTTTAATCCTATTCCTTATTTTGGAAAAAGTAAGATTGTCACTTGAGATGGATCCCACCATCCTGTTTCCCATGTTGGAAAGAGTGTCATTCCCATGTCACATTCCACTCTTACTTTTTCTGACGTTCTTCATGCTCCTCACATTAAGAAAAATATTGTCTCTGTCTCTAAACTTATTGATGATAATAATGCTTCAGTTGAATTCACTCCCTTCTCTGTGCAGGTCAAGGACCTACGCACGAGGGAAACATTCGCTGAAGGAAAGAGACGAGGCAACATGTATGTCTTTGAAGAAGCTCCATGTCATGATGTTCACCCTTCTCACCTGATTTTGAAGCTTTCATCAAAGTCATGTTCATCCTCTTCTGCCAGTGTTTTTAGTATCTCTGAATGTAATAAGTCATTCTTATGGCATAGTAGGTTAGGACATTGTGGGAGTCATTTTATTGAGAAACTTGTTTCTAATAATCTCATTCCAAAAGAAAGTTTTAATGGGGATGAGAGGAGTAAAAAATATTTCAGTTGTCTTTTATGCAAGAGTCATGTATTGCCTTTCCATTTCATTAATAAGAGCTTTAAAATCTTTTGAGATTATTTGTTCTGATGTGTGGGGACCCGCCCCAATTGTCTCTGGGTCTGGAAGCAGATATTATCTAATCTTTGTTGATAGTTATTCTCGATACACTTGGATATATTTCATAAAAAATAGGTCAGAAGTCTTCTCTTTGTTTCAAATTTTCCTTTCCTTGGTCAAAAACCAATTTTCTGAGTCCATTCAGTTTTTCCAATATGATGGAGGTGGGGAATTTTCATCCCGTGATTTTATTTCTTTTCTTCGAAATAACAGAATAGGAAGAAGGGTGTCCTGCCCTCACACTCTTCAACAAAATGGGATTGCTGAACGAAAACATAGACATATCATTGAAAGTGCCATGAGTATGCTTCATGACAGCAATCTTCTCATCAACCTATGGACAAAAGCTTTTCATTCTGCCGTGCATGTGATAAATAGATTGTCGATGGTCGTTCTGGAAAATAAGTCTCCTTATCACTGCCTTTTTGGAGTTCATCCTAGTTATCATGATCTGCGTGTTTTTGGATGTGTTTGCTATGTGCATATTGATCTGTCTCTAAGAAACAAGTTTCAAGACAAGACCCAGAAGTGTAGGTTTGTGGGATACGCAGATGACTACAAAAGATATAGGTGTTATGATCCCACCAACAAACGTATCAGAATCTCAAGAAATGTTGTTTTTGATGAACAAAATTTTGATGACAAAGCTGGTGCAACGAATATACCAATTGAAGTTTACTATCCTTGGTTGAGTTCAGAACTTTTTGCTAGCTCCAGTGAAGCATGTTCATCAGATTGCGTGCAGCAAGAAGAAGAGATGTCTGAAAACACTGAGACGTCGAGGCCACAAAATTCAGAAAAAGTACCGGGCAAATACAAAGGCATTGTTTATTCTCGACAGAGATCGACAACATCAAGCCATTCAGATCATGTCTCAGACAACAATCCGACTCCTTCTCACACTCTCGAGGTCAGAAAATCGAGCCGCATATGACATCCCATTGACAGGTAGGTTAGCTATAACAACTTCTCCTTGGATCTTCAACTTTTTTTAACTGCTCTCAAAGGAAGACGAGCCCACTATGTACTAACAGGCAGCCACTTCTACCAAATGGGTAGAAGCCATGAATGATGAAATGCAAGCTTTGCATGAATGTGGAACTTGGGAAGTTGTTCCCAAACCGCCTGACAAAAATGTTGTCGGATGTAAATGAGTCTACAAGATAAAGTACAAGCCAGATGGAACCATTGAACGATACAAGGCAAGGCTCGTGGCAAAAGGATTCACTCAAGAAGCAGGGCAAGACTATGATGAGACTTTTAGTCCGGTTGTAAGAATGAGAACAATTCGGATTATTATCTCTCTGGCTGTTAAACATGGATGAAAGTTGAGTCAGCTTGATGTAAAAAATGCTTTCTTGCATGGGGACTTGAAGGAGGAAGTGTATATGGAGCAACCCCCTGGATATCAAGAACAAAATTGTAAAACCCATGTGTGCAGGTTAAAGAGAGCTATCTATGGTCTGAAGCAAACATCTCGCTCCTGGTTTGATAGCTTCTCACTAGAGATTCAGAAACATGGATTTTCATGTTCCATGTTGGATCACTCATTGTTCATTTTCAGAAGTCAGACTGTGACCACTCTGTTATTAATTTATGTTGATGATATTGTTATCACTGGAAACTCTGCGGCCCACATCCAAGAACTAAAAGACTTACTAGGTCAGAGGTTCAAAATGAAAGATCTTGGAGCTCTACGCTATTTTCTTGGTGTAGAAGTTGATAATCAGGCTCATGGCTTGACACTTACTCAGCACAAGTACACCGTTGATGTTCTCCACAAGGCAGGCATGAAAGACTGCAAACCTCTGGGAACTCCGAGTGTGCTTCATCAAAAACTTAGTGTTCATGATGGAGATCTGTGTGATGACCCCACCAGGTATCGAAGCATAATAGGAATGTTACAGTACCTCACATTCACTAGACATGATATTGTTTATTCAGTCAATCAAGTGTCTCAATTTATACATGCACCACGTACTGGACATATGGAAGCTGTCAAGAGGATCCTTAGATATTTGAAATGGACTATTGGGGATGGATTGACATACTCACCACAACCATATGGCAAAGATGAACATAGACTCACTGTATATTGTGATGCAGACTGGGCAGGAGATCCTGATGAACGAAGATCTAGATCAGGATATTGTGTCTTCATTGGAAGAAATTTAGTCTCTTGGAGCAGTAAAAAACAAAAGGCTATCGCTAGATCAAGTACTGAGGCTGAGTATAGATCTATGGCTGCTGTTACTGTCGAAGTCACATGGATCAGACATCTACTAACTAAAGTAGGAGAAAAGATCTCCCACACTATCTTGCTATGTGGCAACCAAAGTGCTATAAACATGTCATTCAATCCAGTACATCATAGTCGTGCTAAGCACATTGAGATTGACCGACACTTTGTGAGACAAAAAGTTGAAGAAAAAGAGATTGAGCCTGAGTTCGTCAATACTGAAAGACAAGTTGCGGACCTATTTACGAAAGGGTTAACAAAGGATCGTTTTTGGACGCTTAAAGGCAAGTTGTGCATGGTCCATAACCATGATCAACTTGAGGGGGGGTGAAAAGGTAAATAGTGTTTCAGGTCTGGATCTTGTACCAGACCCGAATTCACTCATGCATTAGCCCAGACCCGAGTTCATTCCTGTACAAGTGTATAAGCCTGTTTCTTTTATTTTTTTTGTATCCGGGTTCGGATATTACACCAGACCCGACCCGACCCGACCCACTGTGTACACTTAAGTGTATTAATACAAGTATTAGGTCACGATTTTTGTAATAAAGAAATCGTGACAGCCGCAGTCGGCCTTTGGATTCCTCTTCTCGTTTCTCTCTCTCTCCCTCTCTTTCTCTGTTTTCTCTCTCTCAATGCAGGTACAGATGAAAATCTAACAGATATTACTTAATCTCATCTTCACCAAGGTGATAGATTAAAGCAGATGGAGCCCATGATATATATTTTTTTATCTGGTTGAGAATAATTGTTTGTTTTTGTCTTTGTACAGTATGGCGCCATCAAGGATTCATGTAACTTGTGCACTAGTGTCCTAATTCCTTTAATTTTAAAAGAGGATCCATTCGCAGTAAAAACATTAGATCTACTTAAATTAATACTATAGTCGAAGAGTTTTCATTAAGGGTCATATGAAATAAAGCACCAGAATCTAGGAGCCAAGAGATCTTATCGAAAGGTGAGGAAGAGGAGACCACGACACCAGTTAAGGAGGATGAGCCTTTGATGAGCGGTTGTAGAGCTTTTGCGATTTAAGACAAAGACATGTTTTTGTAACTGGAGTTGATGGTATCTTTGTCTTCTTGAGGAGCTTCTAAGGTAGCTGCTCTTTTATCATTCTTTTTGAATTTCGGGCAAAAAGGTTTGATGTGCCCCGGTTCTCTACTGTTATGACAAGATTTTTCCTTTTATATTATCATTTTTTCAATCATATCTCCCATAATTTTTCCTTGGCTTTCAATTATTTTTGTTGAAATAAGGAGGCCTATAAGGATGAGTATTGGCATCGGGTCTAGAAATCACCAATATATTATCATTGGACTCCCTAAATTCGGTCATGAATTTTATCCTTGTTTCTTCCATGCAAACTTGGGCTAAAATCTCATGTAAATGTGGAAGCTCCTCTTGGTTTTTGTTCTGGTGCATGATAAATACTCAAACATGTTCAAACTCGGGCCTAAGCCCTCTCATAAATTGAAAAAATTACTCACCAAGGATTTGATTTTTTTTCTACGGTGAGCATCATCAATGGTATCCCAAATTGGCTCCATTTTGGCCATTTGGTCCCAAAGTCTTTTAAGAGTACCATAGTACTCTCTAACACCTTTTTTACCTTGCTTGCAATTGTGAATCTTATCTTGCAAGTTCCATTTATGGGCACCATCATGTTGGGTGTAGGTTTGTTTGATATAAACACATGCTTCATCGGCCCTCTCAAATTTCAATATATAAGGTTCTTCACACATACTCCCCATAAATAGGGATAGAACCTTGGCATGACCAACATCACATATGCTTTAATTGCTTTTTTGTAGTTTAAGAGAGTTTTTTTCTCTCTTTTTGTCTTTAAGAGTTTCCTCTTTGATTTCACCATCTTCCCTACAAATAGATTTTGTGAAAATAGGTTAAGGTTCCGATATGGAGCCATCAACATAGTCCCAAAAGTTTTTTCCAACTAAGATTTTTTTCATGACGGTGACCCACATATTATAGTTTTTCCCATTAAATTTGATAGGAAAAACCATAAAAAAAAATTTTGGACATTGTACCAAGAAAATAAAGAGTAGAGGAAGATAAAAGATAGAGAGAAAAGAAGAGAAGAGGAAGGCAAGAAATGTCTTGAAGAAGTTTGATGACACGCTTCTCGAGGCAACGAAACAACAAACCAAAACTTTATCGCTCTTCATGATCTTCCTCTTGATCTTCACGTATGAAATACAACCCAAGAGCACCAACGCTATGATATCATGTAATGAAAATACAAAAAGAGTACAAGTGGGTGCTTCTTATGGGCATACAAGAATACAAGAACATACACAATCAAGACCACTTATGGGTCAATACAAGAGCACAACCAAACAAGCTATAGGGGCTAAAACACAAGTAAAAAATATAAAAATATTATTAAGAGAATGCTTGTGAACAAGCTTAACATACAAGAGGAGTTACACCCCCTATTTATACACAAAAGGAAGCAAAGAAGTCATTGGGAAGTGCTCCCAACAACTAGAAATATAGCTGTCGGGAGCACTTCCCAACAGTCATAAATATAGTTGTTGGAGCACTTCCCAACAGCTAGAAATATAGCTGATCGGAGCACTCCGAACAACTCTATTCCAAGGGCATTATAATGACTATAATTCCTTAAGGAAAAAAATAAAATACATTAAAAAGAAAAACCCTAACATGCCCTCTAGGAACACCACTAATTACATAATGTGTAATGACCAAAATACCCCTAATGGTTTTTTCTTATTACATAAAGAAATATATATACACATATTAATGTGTGTGTATATATATATATATATATGTACATACACAAACACTAAGTATATATATATATATATATATATATATATATATACTTTTAACATATTCTAGTTCTAATACATAATTTTCTCACTCCTGCTCTCTTAGGTCTTCCATTTACAATTGCCAAAAGAGACTTCTTCTGCTGCTTGTGCATGCCATGTTGACTATTGAAGGCCAAAAATTTTCTAAACCTGTTCTTGTACTTGGTAGATCACATGTTGCCTTGCTTAACTATAGTTTGTTTTTGCTTTCATACTTTTCATGGCTTGTTTGCTTGAGCAACTTGATTGAACTTGTTTTCCTTAACATTCTTGGGGCACAATATCTGCACTGAGTAAGCACATCTAGAAAACTCCAATTTGGAGCTTTCTATTATGTATCTCATATCCTCTAGAGGTAATATATTTTAGACCAATCTCAGGTTCAGATCTGGATGGGTGTACCACAACATGATCCATTGTTTGACATGAAGCTAGAGCTGTTGCACAGAGATCGCATGCCAACCACTTCAGTGTCCAATGGCCCTGATGGTGCCAGGAGTTCATTCACGATCAAGTAAGTGTTAGTTAAGTGCTCTTCACAGATGGATGGATAGGCCTGCACTGCTGTAGCATATGGATTTTGAATCCCATGGGAGCTATCCCCCAGTTTGGCTATGAAGGAAATGCCCTCTTGTGCACAATCATTGTGGATATGGCTTATAGCTTAGTAAAATGGCATTGGCCTTCTTGTGGATTTTCCAATAATTTATGCAGAAAATGAAAGGAGACATTTCATCCTTAGGTTTCATAAAATAAACTGTGGTCATTTGTGAGCAATCATCGACAACGACAAGGGATACAATGTAGTTTTGACTGTACAATGACATAATTGGAGCTGGTCCACCTGCATTTGATTCTTCTCAAAAGGTTTATAATTTCTGGTAGGACTACTATCGGAGGTTGGATTTGGCAATCCTGTTTGTTCACCTAGATTCCTGGTAAAAAGAGCAGAGTGATGTTTCACATACATCATTGTAATGAAATATGCGGAAAAGCAAAGAGTGCACTAAGCACTTACAACATCCACTAATGAGCAAACAAAAAGGGCTAATACTCAAACCCACAAGAGACAACACAACATAAAAATATAAATGTCTCTTATTGAAAGAGAGAGAGCTCTCAAGAGTGAAGAATACAAGAGGGGTTCACCCCTATTTATACACAAGAGAGGGAGAGGGAGAGTGGCCAAAAGGCCTTAAAAGGAGAGCCACCTAGGGGCTCCCCATGTAGTCGTTGGGAGCCCCCAACGGTCACAAATGTGACCGTTGGGAGCCCCATCGACTACATGGTGGGGCCCCTTTTGTGTGAGCAAAAAACATAAAAATAAAAAATATGTTTTACAAAAAATAAAAGGGAAAATAAAAGAGGAAAAACAAGTACCCCTATCGGGTACTTGTGAAATGACTAAAATACCCCTATTAGGTATCACATATATATATATATATATATGTGAATTACATGTATTTTAACATCCTCCCTCAAGCTTTACGGGGATATAACCGAAAGCTTGTTAAGGAGAAACAAAAACCGAGGAGCCGCAAGAGCCTTAGTGAAGAAGTCCGCCAACTGGTATTCTGAAGTGACGTAAGGTAGTGCTATGGTTCCTCTTAGGTATTCATCACGAACGTAATGGCAGTCCATCTCAATATGCTTAGTACGCTCATGGAAGGTGTGGTTGCTTGCAATATAGATTGTGCTTTTGTTGTCGCAACACATCTTCGAAGGAGTAGAGATGACAATGCCCATATCACTGAGGAGGCTTCTTAGCCACACAAGTTCCATGGTTGTAGTGGCCATAGCACGATATTCTGCTTCCGTCGAGGACAATGATACTTTGTGTTGCTTTTTGCATCTCCAAGAAATCATAGAGTCACCTAAGAAAACACAAAATCCGGTAGTTGAGACTCGGTCATTGGGATTTCCTCCCCAATCAGCGTCAGTATACGCAATTAAATCAAGTGACGAGGCAGAGGAAAGAAAAACTCCCTTAGTTATGGTATTTTTGATATATTTGACGATCCTTAAGACTGCACTCATGTGCACGGTTGTAGGTGCATGTTGAAACTGACTGACAGAGTGAACGGCATGAGCAATGTCTGGCCGTGTGATGGATAAGTAGGTTAGAGACCCAACAAGTTGCCGGTAGGGAGTAGGATCCTCGAGAGGTGTTCCATCTTCCAACCTTAATTTTGCATTGATGACTTCTGGGGTTTCTGTCTTCTTATCATCGGAGATACCAGATTTGGAACAGATGTCAGCAGCAAGTTTCATCTGAGAGAGAATGTACCCTCGAGGAGAGTACGCCACTTCAATTCCTAAAAAATATCTTAAGAAACCAAGGTCAGACATATCAAAATTTTCTTTCAAAACCTTTTTAATATCATTAATGCCTTGCTCATCACTTCCTGTGATGATCATATCATCAACATAAAGTAGTAAAATAACTACTGAAGACCCTGCATTTTTCACAAACAAAGCAGTGTCAGTATAACATGAACGAAAATTCAACCTTGTCATTACATTACTAAATCTATCATGCCAGGCCTTTGGGGCTTGTTTTAAACCATATAATGCCTTTTTAAGTTTAAGAATCTTATTTTTACCAATACATACTCCTGGTGGGGGATCCATGTAACTTCTTCATTTAATTCGCCATTTAAAAATGCATTCTTAACATCGAGTTGATAGATAGGCCATTTTTTCACTGACGCAATAGCAATAAGAGTCCTAACACTAGTCATTCTAGCAACAGGTGCGAAGGTTTCTTCATAATCTATACCATATTCCTGAGCATATCCTTTAGCAATTAACCGTGCTTTATAACGTTCTAATGAACCATCACTCTTGGTTTTAATTTTGAAGACCCATCTACATCCTATTGATTTCTTTCCAGTGGGTAACGAAGTTATTTCCCAAGTTTTTGCTTTTTCAAGGGCACTAAGCTCTAAGTTCATGGCTTCAACCCATTGGGGAATATCTTTGGCCTCATTATAGTGTGAGGGTTCATGAAATGAATGCAACACAATTAGACATGCTCTATATCTTGGAGTTAGGGACTCATAGGAAACAAACCTATTAGGAGGATTGGAGATCCGACTGGATCTCCTTAAAGAGGTTTCTTCTATGTTGGATCCTTGAGAGTATTTTTCTAAGGCGCTCATCTGAGTTTGTTGACCACGCCTAACATATGTTTGGATTGGTCTATTATTCTCATCTATAACATTATCAAGAGGAATTTCCTCTAGGTCATTCAAAGACTCATTAGATATTTCCTCTTCTTGAGGAGTCTCATCTTCTTGAGATAGAAGATCAAACAAAAAAGTATATTCACTTTCGTCAATATCTTTAGTTTTCACAAAACCATTTTCATTTTTCAAAAATGTTACATCTTTGGATACATAGAGTTTGTTATTTTTCAAGTCAAAACATCTAAAACCCTTTTGATTTTCTCCATAACCCAAGAAAACGCATTCAATAACTTTAGGAGATAATTTGTCCCGTTTATGAGTAAGGACAAAACATTTACATCCAAAAACTCTTAATCTATTGAAGTCGAGTGTTCTTTCAAATAGTTTCTCGTATGGAGATGTATTTTGTAAGGATGAAGATATCATTCTATTTATTAAGTAAGTTGAGGTTAAGGCCGCTTCGGCCCAAAAATTCTTTGGAATTTCTTTAGAAATAAGGAGTGTCCTAGTGGTTTCCATGATGTGTCTATGCTTTCTTTCGGCCAAGCCGTTTTGTTGGGGAGTCCTAGGGCACGATCTTTGATTACAAATTCCATTTACTTCTAAATAGTTTTGAAATTCATTTGATAAATATTCTCCACCCGAATTGGATCTAAGAGTAGAGATATTACTTGAAATTTGATTTTTAACTATCATATGAAATTTTTTGAAAAAATCAAAGACTTCGGATTTTAAATTGAGAAAGTAGATCCATACATACCTAGTGTAGTCATCGATGAAAGTGACGTAATAGGAGTACCCTCCTTTAGACATGACGGGGGAAGGACCCCAAACATCCGAATGGACTAACTCAAAAGGTCTTTTGGACACAAAAGTTCGGTTTGGAAAAGGAGTAGATTTCATTTTGTCAAAAATACAATTCTTGCAAACAAAATGTTTCTCATTACAAAATTTCTTTCCAAATGGAAAGGAGTACATTTTTGAGAAACTTGGATGTCCAAGTCTTTGATGCCAAATATCAATATTTTTATCTTGGACATGGTTACAAAAAGAGTTAGTGGGGAGTTTCAAGTTGCTCATGTAATAGAGATCTCCCCTCCTATGGCCTTTCCCAATCAGCTTCCCGGACCGGAGATCCTGTATAGAGCAATCCTTAGTTGAGAAGGAGATTTTACATCCATGATCACATATTTGAGCAACAGAGAGGAGATTTAAATTAAGTTGAGGTACAACTCTCACGTTTGGCACAAAGAAATCTTTTGAAAAGTTTAAGGTTCCAAAACTTTTTACTTGTAAAGATGTACCATCGGCAGTTGAAACATAGGAATTTTTATAATTATTACATAAATCGGAAAGCTCATTTTCAAGGGGGGTCATATGAAAGGAAGCTCCAGAGTCAAGGATCCAAGATGACATACCTGGAGGTGAGGAGGAAGCTACGGCGGCACCCGAAGTTGATGGAATCTTGAGTAGAGTTTGTAGTGCTTCCGAAAGTTGAGCAAGAGAAAATGAGTCCTTTCCTTTGATTGCTTCCTCTTTCTTTTGAGTAGCTTCTTCAACGGAAGCAACCTTATTTTTTGGTGCTTCATTCAACTTAGGGCAATTATGTCTTATATGACCCGGTTCTTGACAATGATGGCAAATGGCTTTTCTATAGTTGCCATTATAGTTATTTTGTCTTCCAAAATGTGGAGGTTTGTAAGTTTTCATATGGTTGCCGGGTTTTGACACGGCCAGGACATCATCTCCTCCCTTAATCATGCCAAGACGGGTTTCTTCTTGGCATATTTCGGCTATGGCATCTTCCAAGGGAAGAGGCTTTGATGTATGTAGGAGGGAGGATCTAACTTGTTCATATTCGGGCCTAAGCCCATGTAAAAATTGGAAAAAAGTGTTCTTTTTCCATTTGTTCTCTCCTTAACTCCACATCTATACTAGAAACCCATTTTGGTTCTAGTAAAGATAGCTCATCCCATAGAGGGCCAAGAGTGCTAAAGTAGTCCCTAACACTCATTTCTCCTTGCTTGATAGTCCGGATTTTTTCTTGAAGAAAGAATTGACGAGCAAGGTCTTTTTGGGTAAGCATACCTTTCATGAAGAACCATGCTTCATTTGCCATTCGAAATTTGGCAATGTTGGCGCAAATCTTGAGCTCCACATTGTTCATGAACCAAGCAAGAATCTTGGCATGCTTACTTTCCCAATCTTCTATTTTAGATTGGTGATCTTCAATGGCCTTCATATGGGCATCTCCTTCAAGAGCTTTTTCTTGATCACCTTCCATCTTAGTTAGTTGGAGTTGTGGTTCCGGAATGGTGCCCATAACGTATCCCCAAAGCTTTTTCCCTTTGAGGTTGTTTTCCATGGCGACGGCCCACATCATGTAGTTGGAGCCATTGAGCTTGAAGGAGAGATCAATCTTTTGTTCTCCTTCCATAATAATCACTCACAAGAGGATAAAAGAAGAGAGATACAACACGAAAAAAATATAGCTACACAACTAGCTATATTAAGAAGAAGAGCATACACAAGGCTCTGATACCATGTAATGAAATATGCGGAAAAGCAAAGAGTGCACTAAGCACTTACAACATCCACTAATGAGCAAACAAAAAGGGCTAATACCCAGACCCACAAGAGACAACACAACATAAAAGTATAAGTGTCTCTTATTGAAAGAGAGAGAGTTCTCAAGAGTGAAGAATACAAGAAGGGTTCACCCCTATTTATACACAAGAGAGGGAGAGGGAGAGTGGCCAAAAGGCCTTAAAAGGAGAGCCACCTAGGGGCTCCCCATGTAGTCGTTGGGAGCCCCCAACGGTCACAAATGTGACCGTTGGGAGCCCCATCGACTACATGGTGGGGCCCCTTTTGTGTGAGCAAAAAACATAAAAATAAAAAATATGTTTTACAAAAAATAAAAGGGAAAATAAAAGAGGAAAAACAAGTACCCCTATCGGGTACTTGTGAAATGACTAAAATACCCCTATCGGGTATTACATATATATATATATATATATATATATATATATGAATTACATGTATTTTAACAATCATACTGCAGAACAACATCATTTTGTGTTTTAACTACATGGGAGAAAGATTATGAATTTTGGGCACAAGGAGATTTCTTAAGAGAAGGTGTTGTAACTGAACATCTTCAGCCTTGGGTTCAAGGTGGACTCTCCTTGAAGACAAGGCATGAGGATCACTAAGAAAATATGATCCTCTTGTTTCACCACCACGACCAAAATATCAGATTTGTATGTGTATCTTGCTGTCTTCTATGGTTGTGTATGAGATTACAAGGAAAAGAAGAGAAGGCAAAATAGTCTGAGGAAGTCCCAAAAATCTGAGTCATTAGGGACATCTATTATTTATAATTAGGACTAACATCTAATGGGGCAAAAGAGAAGAATGCTCCTGTTGTATGTCAATACTACAAGAATGATATTACATGCATTATGGCTAATATACATATGAAAAACAAAAAAATCCCATAGAATTCCTTAAGCACGACTTCTCACCCTCCCCCCCCCCCCCCCCCCACACTTGTCAAACCAAGCATGGTCTATGACCATCTAAAGTTTGCTCTTTATGATGATGTTATGTTAGATAGATGTTAACAGTTTAATAATGATGTTTGAATCTTGTAATTCAGTCCCAACTAACCTCAACTCAAATATTTATCTATCCCAATTTGTCACATGGATTCGTCCAACAGGGTGCCGCACCGGCATCGACGCGGGTGCGGGTGTGGCACCCAGTGTGGTCAAGATGACCCTAGGTGCGTTCATATCTGTCCGAAATGGACTCAGTTAACTCTGACCGAGTCCATTTTGGACAAAAAAAATAATAATAACTAAGAGGGGGGGCGGGGGATGTTAAAATACTTTGTATATATCTGATATATGTATATTTATACAATATACGTATATCAGGGTCATTTTTGGTTTTTTTATGTCCTGTAATAAATACAGTCCAATAGGGACTATATTATTTTTTTTATGTTTTCTGTTTTTTGTATTAGTCAAAGATGACTGTTAGAATGTAGTCTGACGATCGTTGGAGGCAGTCCAACGACTGTTGGACTGCCTCCCTCAATTGTATGTGTGGCTCTAGCATATGTGTGGTGCTATAAAATATTTATTTTTCCATTGAGCTCTTGTGAGATTGTATTTGACCCAATAGTGGTCTTTGTGTGTTTGTGATCTCTTGTAGCCCCTTGGTGACATTTCATTGTGATTGTTATTCACTTTATTTTATGGTATCAGAGCCTTGGGCTCTTGTAGTGGTGAAAATCATCTTGAGTGTGTTATCTTTGCGGTGGCGGTCATCAAGCTTGGTTCTTCAACCTCAAGCTTATTTGTTCAACATGGGTGAAAGAGAATCCGCTTCTGTCATCTCCTACATACTCAACGAAAGCAACTACTTGATGTGGGCTACCGCAATGGAAAACCATATCAAGGAAAAAAACTTTGGGGTTTTGTTAATGAAACCACTAATGAACCTCAAATAAAGCTAACGAGAAGAAAAGGAGATTAAATCGATGTTCTCTTCAAAGAAGAAAAGGACAAAGCTTTGCAAGAATATCAAGACAAAATGAAAGATGGGGAGGCTAATAATACTCAAATACTCTCATGGTTTATGAATATCATAGAGTTCAATATTGCCACTAATATCATTAAATTCAAAAAGGCATGTGATACATGAATTTTCTTAAAGAGCAAATTCATTCAAAAAGATATAGCTAGGCTTTATTATCTCCAAAACAATGTATCGTACTACTAAATAAGGGGATAAGAGTGTAAGAGATTTTTATGGTCTCTTATCTCCTATTTGGGATGAGTTGGCTATATGAACCAAAATGGGAAGGTTCGGCTATTGAGATAAAAAAACAAGTTGAACGAGAGTCTTTTCTCTTTCCTATATGGCCTTCAATCGGAATTTGAGTAGGTTAGGTTCTCTTTACTTCATAGGACCTCAGCTCCTATAACATATGTGTGTGTGTTAACATCAATAACTTCTTCTCATACCCTAGCTTACCTGAGAGCTAACTTTGCCTCAATTACTTCTCTTGCTTTTCACTTTTCATAGGTTAGCTTCAGCTATTTCAAGAGTTCACTTAGCTTCTTAAGTATCTTTTTCATTTGCTAATATGCCGATTGCTTCATTGTCTGTTGTGGCAAACACTCCCATTGAAGGAGAAAGAAAGAAACAATAAAAAGTATATAATAGATGTACAGATGAATGCACAAGCACATGTACATGGATGGATGTGACTAACAGGCCAAAATAACTGTCTATCTTTTAACACTAACAAATTTCAGTGCATGTAATAACTTATATACATGTTACCTACACACATGCACACAAATTCTTACGAGTCCTGCATAACTGAACTGATTAGCAGTCGCTGAAGCCCTGCCTTTGTTTTCAAAAAATACCTGAGCTTAAAAAACAAGCCCAAGCACAACCTACCATGCTTGTTTTTTCGACCTGTTTGTCTTGTTTTCAGCACCTTAAGTGAAAATTATAGTTATTTTCTGTAGTGAACATTGTATTTAATTATGCAAAGAGGGCTTTACATTTCATATACTGCAAGTCGTACAGTACAGAAGTGGCAAATTAAAAGGCACAAAGAAGTGAAGGTTATGGCCTGCTTGTACAGACTTTCCCTTCCACACCCTCTCTCTCTCTCTCTCTCCACTTTGTCTTGGTTCCTTTTCTAAATGCTTTACTTAAATCAGGGAAGTGAGATCTACTGAAGGACGTGGGCTTCCTCCCTCTCTCCGAGCTTTTGCTCGTGTTTTATCAGCCACCACACATGAAGGTCTTTCCTATCTGTGTTCCCTTTTTATCCTTTGTGTTTGTTTTACCCTCTGATCATGGTATTTTCGTATCCAGAGTTGGAGAATATGGCCTTAGAGGCTGTTAAGGGAGATGGTCGGCTAGCCCGATTTCCTCTTCAGAATAAGAGCAAGGAGATTCAAGCACACTGCCTCTTGCTAGCGCATATTAAAGCTCTCATTGAGGAGCGCTCATCATCAGTTTTGGTAACTAGTCTATTATTTCTGATGTTTCTAGAATGTCTGGTGGTTCTGAAATAATCATTCATTAGCTAAATTACAAAGTTTGGAAAAAATGGAATAAGTTTTTATAAAAGAGGAAACTGTATATATATTAATTATCTATATGGATAGCTTTTGCAATTTAATAAACTTGTATGGATATTGTTGAATTTATTTTAATGCGCTTAGATTCTGCAATTCTTTATCTGTGCTTAAGTTTTTATTCGAAATAACTTTCCAGCTTCTGCTATATCATGGATCCTTCTATATTTTTTCAGTTGTTGGAGTCAACGCATGCATGTAGCAGTTGTCAATCTACACATCGAAGGAGGCTTGCTAGAGATCTTCTCAATGGTGAGCTTCGGATTCTGCAATCAGCAGCTTCATGGCTGACACATTACTGCAGTACTTTATCTTCTGGCGATGAATTCTTTAATTTTTGTCCGTAAACATACTTTTTTTTGCATTATCTTGTAAAATCAATACTTGCCTCATTGCATGAAGTTCCATGAAAATCATCTATTCATTTATTTGTTAAGCTATATATCAGAATTGACAAGGTGTAGATCAACTGATACTCTGCATTATCTGTATATGCAATATGCTATGCACATGCACTTAGTTATGCATAATTTGAGTCGTGCATGTGCACAGAGTGGATAACTTTCAGAAGGCAAGCTGCTAGGTTATGCTATCATATAGAGATGTGTTTGAGACAGTTCTAATGCACTTAGAACTATCGATATTTATCAATACTCAATGTTGGAGAGGGATGTATGGAGCTTGCTTTTAAGGGATTTTTTGAGATGTAAGACAACTTTTTTTTTGAGGAAAGGCGACAATTTTTTTCATATATTTTATCTCGCGTTTGTATGCATTATTGTGAAGCTCAGAGTTTCGTACATAACTAATGTTCTGTAAGTTGGAAGCAAGATTCCTGTTTGAAGTATTACGTGAGTACATTTTTTTTTATAACTTGGAGAAATCACTGGTTTGGTTTGAACCTGCTGTTATCGGCCAAGATATACAACCTTGCCATGGCCATGTTTGGGTATCCGTGGTGTATAAAACTCCCCTGCCCAGCGGGGATGGTTGCCTGTTGGCTTCAGCCTTGTGGCAAGGGGTGTGAAGTATTACGTGAGTACACGTTTTTTTTTAAAACTTGGAGAAATCACTGGTTTGGTTTGAACCTCCTGTTCTCGGCCAAGATATACAACCTTGCCATGGCCATGTTTGGGTATCCGTGGTGTATAAAACTCCCCTGCCCAGCGGGGATGGTTGCTTGTTGGCTTCAGCCTTGTGGCAAGGGGCACATGCTCTGGGTATTGAACTCTCAACATCCTTCAACTTATTGCCTTAAGCTAAACCACCTAGCCAGGTGTGCGGAGCCTTCTTTGACACATTTTTCAAAATGCCCTACAATTTTTGCTAGTTTTCTCATGCCCAAAATTGTAAATACCCAACTTCATTAGGACCTTTTTACCTTTCTCAATTGTGAATAGATGGGTTATTGCAATAAAATTGTACCATTTGTCGGTTAGTGCAAGCTCACTTAAATCCAGAATCACATGTTTTCTTATGTGGATTTCACAAACTCACGTAAATTTATTTGCGGACATTTAGTAAACTGAAATCCCTAACATTTAAATATCTTACATGATTTTCATATATAATATAAGCCTTGCATAAATTTATTTGTGCACGTTCTGGTTAGACTGGAACCACTAAGATCATAAATATTTTATTGATTCGCTTATACTTCACGAATTCATATAAATACATGTGTAAACTTTCACTTAAACTAAACGTCGCAACATCATAAATATCTTATTTAAATATTTATGAATTTATGACAAATATGTGAATTTTTATACATATATGCAGACTTTTTAACAAATATACGAAATTTTGTGAGTTTTCTTATTATTTGCGGAGTTCTCGAATCAAATATAAACTAATTTTTGTACCTAGGGTTGCTTTTTTTTTGTTTGTATCTATAAAGAACTTCCCTATAGAACCCTCTGCATTGTTCCTCTTCTTTTCCAACGTTTTCTATGTAATTTGGTGTTGCATTTCGAGGAGGTTGCAATATCATCTTTGTCATTGACTTCTCCATCTACATGTTTGAAAGATGAGTTTCATATAATAAATATATTGTTTGTTTTTCATTATGAACTTTTTCTTTTTTTATAGATATGATCATTTAATAGCCTCATGTGTACTTTTGTTTGATTGTTGCTATGGATGTTTTTTGTATGTTTTCCTGTGTTGTCATTAACTTTCACAGCCACCAGATTTACTGTTTAGGGTTTAGTATGTTTAGAGTATTTTCAATAATGTATATATTTATTTTTTTTGTAAATAATTTATGATTGTTTATTTATCTTTTAATTAATATTTGTTCTTATGTTGGTATAATGGGGCTAGGGTTCACAGTGCACCAGCATTAAAGATTTATAGTGATTGTTGTAGGCGGTCAATGATGGTGTTTGAAATGGCTAAACTACACTATCGTAAGTCTTATTACTCTAATTGAAAATTTATAGTGGTCTCCAAAAATAATAGTTTTAAGAAATTTATAGCTTTCATATCTTGTAAAATCAGATATGTCATAAACTTATTGAGCCTTCGGTATAGTTATTCTTCAAATATAAACAACCAATAAATATGGATAGATGTTTTGGATGATTATGATGCAGAATTAATGTTATTTAGTGGTGATGTTTACTTGAATGTATGCAAAGTTAATCAAGGGGCAGTTAAATAGTGAGTAGTTGATGAGTGAAATGATGTAAATCATGTAGAATGTGCATCTATTTTAGGGATCATCTATCAAGCTAAGTCTTTTGTCGATCATCCAATTGTCTCAAACTGTAAACAATATTGATGTTGTACATGATCAAAATATCATTGCAAAGGATGTAGAATAACATACATATGCATTTAGATAAAATTAATATACATCTACATTTAGATGAAACTAATATGCATATGCATTTAGATGAAACTATTATGCATCTACATTTAGATGATACTAACGTACATATGCTTTTAGATAAAACTAACATACATATGCATTTAGATGAAATTAACATACATATGCTTCTAAATGAACTAAAATTTATATAAGCATCTAGATGAACTAACATTCATATGAACAATTAGATAAACTATCATCCATATGTGCATCTAATTGTACTAACATATATAAGCACCTAGATGAGCATACATCCATATAAGCATCTAGATGAACATGCATCCGTATAAGCATCTAGATCTAGAGAGAGACATAGAATGAGAGATACAAATCATTAACTCCATAAACATTTTTAGTTTACACAAAAATAAACCATTGAAAGCTTTTAAAGACATTAGTATGACTTTTTCATACATATCAACATTCATATATATTGCATGAAAATACATAACATTAAACATAAACATTAATATAAACATATCAACATTCATATATAGACATAGAATATATATATATTACATGAAAATACATAAACATATGATGGATAAATGTCATAACATTAGCAACCAAAATGTTAGTGATTTTTAATTACATTGAGGAGATGAACACAAATACCAACAAGAGAACAAAGAAATCTCTTATCCAAAATGTGTAGGGTGAAATCCCAATAGGTACCTAAGGGGGAGAGAGAAAAAGGGAGAGATGAGAGAGGTGGTGATGTGTGGTTGAGAGGAAATGAGGGGAGATGGAGGGTGGAGCATGAGTCAAGCCCCTCCTCCCAAAAACCAATTTTTAAGTAGATTTATCCTTTTTCATAATTTCACCAAAATGGAAACATGCTAAAAGAAAGTTCAAAAAAATTGCTCATTTGGGATTAACATAGGGATTGGGTTTGGTCATTGTTTTGAAATGCGAGGGATTTTTTGGGATAGATAGAAGAGAGTGAGAGGTCCCCATCAAGTGGGCCCCACTCCTCTTCTCCTCATCTATGTGATTTACAAGGAGCATTTTCTTGAAAATTGTCCCATCCCATTGGAATGGGTTGGTTTAAACCCAACTCTAACCATCCTTAGTCCGATTAGATGCTAAATATTATTTTTATGTTTATTTTCTTTAATTCTTTTATTCTTTAAATTTTTTTTAAACTCCCAACACAAAGTCACTACATATTAGATCAAATCCAAATCCAAATCCATTTGGATCTGATCCAAATTCAATTGGATTTGATCCAAATCTAATTGGATCTGATCCAAATTCAATAAGTCTAAATAATTTTATTTATTCAATACTTAGCATTAATTTTTCACTAACTATAGTTTAATTAACTTGCATAATTATTTATGATTTAACAGGGTCATTAGACATCCATTTAATTTATTCAATCAATAAATTAATAATTATATTTAGTTACTAATTAATTAAATTTCTTAATTTATTTGTCAATTAGCCATTAATTGTCAATTGTACCAAAGTTGAACAAGGAATATAGTAGTTTACGCAAATCAATCACACAAGTTAATTAAACATGGAAATAATTTTTTTTTTCATTGATTAAAAAAATTGCCATATAAATTCCTAAAATTTTATGGGTCTTACATTTTAGGAGTTATTTGACTTTTGTTATAGGTAGAGTTTGGAGAGTTTGACACAATATGGTGACTTAAAAGTCTGTGTCTAAGGGGCCCATACCCACACATTGTCTGCTATTGTTAGAGCACAACGAGAATTGCCAAAGAAGAAAAACTTAGTATTGGGTTATTCTATGTACTATGATGTATGTAAGAAGCATGAAATGTGGATAAAGAGGGAGCATGCTTCATGGCCAAGATACTAATTGTTTGACATTTACTATAAAAAATGCAGGCTTATTTATCAGTCACTCACAAAGGAGCAGCAAAAAACACTTAAAATGTTGGTCAAATTACAATTAACAACTCCTGTATAGTGCAAAACTAAAGTAAAGTGTGCAAAATGGGATAAAGAGTTTGTTTTTACAATCATGTCACTCATACCATAAACATCTAAGGAGGGAGAGATGGAGGGGAACTCAGCAAACAAGAAGCTTGACCCATATGCTCCCTCTGAGGTTGTTGTTAACTTCAATGATCAGATAGATAAAGCTGGATATGCGACCATAGAGAATGTGGATGATAGTGGGGAAGCTGAGGCACCTCAACAAGGAGAGGAGTTACCTCAAAAAAGGGAGGATGCGGAGAAGAAAGTACAAGCTCCGAGAAAGATATCGAAGCGGGGAAGAAGGTTTGGTGCTCCTAGACATGTACTTTGGTCAATTGTTATATATATATATATATATATATATATATATATATATATATATATATATATATATATATATATATATATTGTAGGAGTAGCAAGGCGAGAAGAGTGATCCAACAGTTCATATGCATCGGTTCAACTGGTTCTAAGCACACCAGTGACTTCTATTTTTATGAGAGGATGTGAAGGACAAGCTTGATTGTATGCATTTTTGAAAATTCTTAGAGATCACACTATGAAACATTAATCACCCCTTCTTAGAGGTCATTGTGCAATTCTAAAATGTGGCAACCAACATATTCTAATTTAGAGATATTGAAATGACCATTGGTGTAAGTTTTATGAAATAGATTTTTAAAACAATATTTTAAATAAAAAAAACAGTGTGAAAGCCAGACACCAACTACTAAAAACCTACTCTCACGAGTGGTGGAGTCCGGTTCGATCTTAGGGAACAGGAGAAACACTTTGTATTCTACAGAAAACTAATATACTCTTTATTACCTTGAAAAATAAAAAATTTAATTAATTAATTAACTAAGTGTGTGGCCCTCTGCAGAGGCCTTAAATAAATAAAAATAATTAAGTGGCCTTATTACAAACCCAAATGAATTAAATAAAATAAATCCTAATCTAAAAAGAAAAGAAAAAGGTCTTCAATGTTTGAGCTTCTAGTCCCTTTTGATGAATTTGATGTATGTTTTTCTTGCTTATTTGATTCATAAAGAGGCCCTTGAGGGCTCAAAGAGCCTTTTGAGGGGACCTTTTGGGGACCTCATAGGGCTCTTTAAGGGCTCGTTCGAGGGTTCACCGCATGTCTAACTACTTTCCTGTAAAAACACAAATATGAAACAAAACAAAAGTAGACAAACACAAAAACTATAATCTAACTAGCTAATAACAAACTACTAAAAGATGAAATAGCAAAACTAACTATAAAGCTAAGTAACAACTATATAATCACGTGTAAAGAAATCTAAACTAAGCTAAACAAATATAAACTAATGAATTTAAAACAAATGACACATAGAGAATAAGTTGATAACTTGGAAACAACTTAAAACAAGCTAAATGGACTAAATCAATAAAAACATAAATTTAAGTAATGTCGTCAAAACAAGAAAGGAACGATTTACTCTAATCTATTTGATCTAAAGAAAATAAATGGAACTGTAATAGTGTTGAATTAGATTACATAAAAGAATATATCACTAATTACTTAGCTATTCTAGATTAAATAAACTAAAGCTATAAACAAATTTAATTAACTAAGACTGCATGCATATTGGGCTTAATTAATTCTAACAATATAATGCGTAAACTCACGATGTTGAACACCCAAACCCAAGATCAAAACATGCAATCTGTTCACGTCAGTCACATTGATGCGTGAACTAAGTTATTCAATTGACCCATCGTGAATCGTTCAACATAGTGGACGGTGTAGATCATGCGGTTTGCTGGAGATACAACGTTGGATGTGTATTATGATGACCGAACTTAACGTTGATTCCAACATCCACGTGATCCAAACAATCAACACAGATCAGTTGGGTACATTGATTGAAAAAGTCTTATTGTGTGATATGATGATCATGCTTCTGGCACGCCTGGATGCCTACGTTGCTCGGTGACCCCTCGGTGTCACTTGAACCAGCGGTCAGGAAGAATATAAAATATCAATTGGATGTTTTTTTCCACACAGGCTTTCACACACGGTCACACCTCTCAACGGTTCTGCGTGAATCAATGGAACACGCAGGACCGTCCAAAGTATTGGATGATTTCATGCTATGCTTATTTTTATGAAGAAACCAATCTAGATTACTAAAGCAAAGATTCAATTAACTAATCTATTCTATTGTACAAGAAAAATAGCAAGTAGATCTAGGCTAAACAAAATATAGTTGGATCTAACTAGATGCAAAAACACATAAAGAGATCTATGCGATGAAGATGCAAAAATCAAATATGATGCATGTAATGATTCTAAATAACTACGGAGATGGGGGAGAAGAAGCAAACAGTGTGATTTACCTTCGATGGAGGGGTTGAGAAGAAGATGGTCTTTCCTTCGGGCTGCACGTACCTCTGACGATGGAGACAAGGAGAAGCCAACGATATCAGAGATTAGAAGCAAGATGAAACAAAAGGAAAAGAAGAAATGCGAGAGGAACCAACCATGAGTGAAACATGGGGAAGAAGAGAAGAGAAGGAGGGAGGCAAAGGACATGTTTTTCAAAAGAGAAGACACCTCTCATGGCTGAAAAAATAAAATTTATAATGAGACATTGGGTCACACGATTTTTCAGAAGAGGTCTGATTAATTTTCAAAATTTTCAAAAGACCACCTCTAGAAAAACATGTTTCAAAGAGAGGACACTTCTAAACTAATGAAAATAATTATTTCAACTTCTAATCTAATTAAACTATAAATTAAAAAGTCTTAAACTAATCTAAACCATGAAAAACGCAGGGAAGAGCTTGAAATGTGCATTTTTTCTTTATTTTCAATTTAAAGCAGTTTCTCAAAAATATTGACAAGAATGGGTTTTTAATGTAATTTTTTAATGGATGATGCATAAAAATGTATGAATAAAATACAAAATATTATGCATGATCAAATTCTCCAATGCTTATTGTTTACTAGTCCTCAAGCAAACTAACCCTGAATAAAAAGAAAAATACAAACTAAACAAAGCAAAAACCTAACTCACTTTCGTAAGAATCACGGTTGCATTTAGCGTATGTAACAAGCCATTTAAACCCCTAGGTTACCCCAGTGGACGAGTAAGGTCTCGTGAGGGTTTGTAGTGATGCTCCCCACAGACATCTCTATCATGTATGAATAAAAATTCAACTTAAAAAAGCATTAGGCAATTGAGGAGTTGGTTTTCATGAATATTTCATGTCATTACACTATCAAAACATAATTAGAGTCTTTTATATGCCACCATAAAATAAAATCTTTTATTTTACTTTTCTAAATATCATAATCATTTATGTTTTATTCTCATAAAATTAAATATATACATGTCATTATTTACTTATCCTCACTCATATATTTTCTGCACAAGTTTTCTCAATACTTATTCCTAAGCAGTGAACTTTTTCTTTCTTGCTCTTATTTTTTTTTTCAGATTTTCAAATTTTTTACACTTTTTTTTTCTTTTTGTTGAGTACTATATCAAATTTTCAATTTTTGTGACCCATGTAACAAGCTTTGGGTCAGTGACTCCCAGGCCAGACGACCTTAGTGCACCAGATACAAAGTATCCCTCAGACTTAATTGCTCGAATCACTAGACCTTCCATTTTCATAGTTTTACGTATAACTTGCTTCTTGTCATGTGCAATGTCAACATCTATTAGGCTCTCTATAAAGTTCATGTAATGGCTTTTTGAGCCAGTGGCTCTCAAACCAGATGGCTTTAGGGCACCAGGTGTAAACACCCCTCCGGCTCTACTTGCTCAAACCAAATAGGTCATAGATATCAACTTAGACAAAGAACTGACTTCCTTCATTATCCTTTTCGATATGAGAATCAAACACTTTAACTTGTGTTTGAGCCCAACTACTGGTGAATATGAAGAGATCAAACTACTAAACGTATGTGTTTTTTCACTTTTGAGCTCTTATTTTCAATATTGTTCATTTGCTTAGTTTTTCAAAAATAAACCATGCATATTCATACTTATGATTCAAAATAAACTCTAGCATGCATCTATCGTCATTTCTTTGAAATCCACATAAATAAATACATTCTTCTAGATCAATATCAATTTTTTTTTGTGTGGGGCTTAAAAATTCTCTAAAAACATTAGATTATGTAAAGCATTTATATAAGGTCAAACTCATTCTTTAAAAACCCAATTTTTATGAGTTTTTATCAATATACAAATACATAGACAAAAACAATTTGGGTGTGCAAACTATACCCTCTCTCATGCTTGAATGACACTGTCCTCAGTGACACTCCCCCATGCTTGCATGAAACTATGAATGCACATGAGAAATAGAAGAAATATGAGAAAAGTAGTAGAAGTCACCTGATCTGAATTGTGGAATCTTAGCTGATGTTGCCCTGTAATGGCTCTGCAGAGATTTACCTGTCTCATTGCTTATAACTTATAAAAACGCAATGCATACATGATCTATCATTCATGCTTATGAACAAAAAAATGACAGAAAAATAGCAAAACTACTAATATCACAATACTAATATGGGTTGTCTCTCATAGAGCGCTAAATTTTATATCTTCGGCCAGACAGATCTCTGGTGACCCTTCATCATCCATGAGATCAATGAATGTGAAGTTATGCTCAATCAGGAGGTCTGAGAAATACGATTTCATCTATAACCCTACCTACATCATTTCCTCCAACTCTACCCCTCTAGGCTCTGCAATGGCTATCTGGTCTGCTAAGAACGAATTTAGTCTCCATGTGAAGACCATTCTCACATGATGGTGAGCTATAAACCGAATTTTTATCCAAGCAAGCATCCAACATCGGATCAGATTGCTTCTATTTCACGTCCATCACATGAAAGCATTCATCATTTCCTCTCGCTCTCGTGGCAACATAAAAAATATTTATGCACAAACTCTTGTTGCCAAAAAAAATATTTATCTCTCCAGTATGACAATCAATACGAGTTTTGGTAGTGGCCAAGAATGATGGAGGTCTGGTGAGCGACATTAGTGCCCTCCATGTCCAGAATGAGAAAATCAATGGAAAAATAAAAGTCATCAACCTTGATTAACACGTCTTCCAAGATTTCCTGGGGGAGATTGGTAGACCTGTCGGCCAACTATAAGATGGTCGTCGTGGGCGTTAAATCCTCAATCCCAAAAACGTCATAAAGAGAACCTGACGGTATATTCACACTTGCCCCAATATCGAGCAATGCACGCTCGATGATCTTGTTCCCTATGACACAAGAGATGATTGGTGCCCCAAGATCCTTCAGTTTAGGTAGGGCTTGGTGTCAAAACACAGAGCTCACCTGCTCAATCAGGAAGATCTTCTTGGGCAACAATCTTGACTTTCTTTTCTTCGTGCAAAGTTCCTTAAGAAACTTTGCATAGGCGGTCACTTGTTGAATGACATCAAGCAGAAGGAGGTTTATGTGAATATACTTGAATATGTCAAGTATTTCGTGCATTCTTGGCCCTTGCTTACCAAAAGCATTCAGTTTTTTCAAAGCCTGCAAAAAAGGGGCTCTAGGAATATACAAAGGAGAAGGCATAGGCCTTGGGACCTTCCCGCTTTCCTTGGGCCTATTAGGGGAGATCGACTGGTCAATAGGTTTGTTACTAGGCTCTCCAGTCTTCTCCTAAGTAGGGTGGAGTTCCTTCCCACTCTGAAAGGTCATAACAGAGTTGGCCTGCTCTTAATGAGACTATGTGAGATGTAGGTCATGGTGCATGAGTTCTTTACCCCTTGGGTTGACAACACACTGACTTGGGAGGCTTCCCTTGCTTCGCCTGCTGAAGACCTCGACCAACTATCCTATCTGGGTTTCTAATTTCGCTATCGGTTGCGTATGGAAACTGAGGTTAGCCTTAATGCCAAAGAAGGCCTCGAGAAGCTTCTCCTGAAAAGATTGACTCGATGTGGGCTCCTGGGGAGAAATCAAGCTAAGCTGGGGAGGGGTCTATGGGAATGTGGATGGCGGGTAACCTTGTGGGAGGTTACCCAATCTAGCCTGCATCTGTGAAGACATATGAGATGGGGCTTGTGGATTGGTCCATGCAAAGTTAGGGTAGTTTTGTCATCCCGGGTTATAGGTGGGTGCATATGGATCATGCACCGGTCTGACGAAACCTTGGGCAACACTCACTTGCTTCTTAACGAATTCAAGATAGAGTGGCGTTACCGGACAGTCCAAAACATAGTGTGTTGGGCTAGCACATAGCTCACACACTTTTCCTACATGATTTAATAAAGTTGGGTTGGCCAGTAATTAATCAACTTTCCTAGTCAATTGGTTCACTTTGATTTGCAATTCATGTTCGGACACAACTTCATAAATCACTTCATTTTTAGGACCACTAGGAACAGATATGGTCATATCAAGTCTCGATGATAGGGCATGGTGCATAGCATTTTCACTCAACGTTTTGAGTAGGGCCCATGCCTCATCCTCGCTCTTGAGCATGAACATATCCCCACATGAAGAATCAATCATCTACTTTTCCTTCTCGGCCAGGCCATCATAAATGTACTGCACCAGTTGCCAATGAGGCACCTGGTGGGGGCACTTCCAAAGAAAATCTTTTATCCTCTCCCAAGTCTCATAGAAAATTTTTCCTTGAATCTGAGAAAAGCTCGTGATGCTTTTTGAAACTGGTTCGTCTTACCAATTGATAAGTATTTCTTGAGAAATTCTCGTCGCATACATTCCCAAGTGATAATTTGAACCGTATCTAAGGCCTTCAGCCAGTGCTTGACTTTGTCCTTAAGAAAGAACGAGAACAACATCAACCTCAATGCGTCATCCCCAAAATTATTAATCTGCACCATAGAGCAGATCTTGAGAAACTCATCGAGATGGTGGTAGGGGTCTTCGTTGTTAAGGCCATAAAAGGATGGCAACATTTGGATGATACTGGTCTTGATCTCGAATTGTGGTGCTCCTACAATGGGTCTAGCAATGCAGGAGGCAGGAGTATATTCATTGAGAATGAAATACTCCCTCAGGGGATGGGTCAACTCCTGATTCTCAGCCATGGGGTCGGGTCTACGGGCTTTCCTACTGATGGACTCAGGGTCCTCTACGGGGTCTACAAGCTCAGGGTCAAGTGAGTGACACCCTTTCATACACCGCAGGTAGAGACCAGTGTAACAACTGTCCTAAAGCAGGGCTTTCTATCTACCTAACATGCAGTGTGATCAAACCACAATAAACCATGAAGCGGGTAAAATAATAAAGCAAGAAAGTAGTAAACAAACACCACACACTTGCACCCAATATATATTTTGCGAAAAGCAAACTATGAGCACGGTACCAATCGTGCGCAGTCACCTCTTAGGGGTAGCCTAATAGATGGGTCGTGCAGAAAAAGTAAACTGGTCTCTAGGGCTCACAAGCAACATGGTTATACAATCCTAAGTATTGAAATAAACAAACAATCCTAAATAATGTGCAGAAAAATAAACTAGCAGCCCTGATAAAGCATGAATTGTGTATCAAGATAACACAATATTCATGCATTAAAGCATCATTTTTAGGTTTAGAACTCATATTTAGATGCATTTGAACATGAATGAGCTACAATTAAAATTTCGTTCGAATCAGAGTTAATTTGAGAAAGTTATTGTATTTTTAGTGCACGAATTCAGACTTCGAGGTGAATCGGGTCAAGATCCGATCCAAACGGCCAATTTGGGCCTTGGATCAATGCACAAACACTAAGATCCAACCCAAAACATGACCCAAACCCATTTCAAAATTTATTTGCTAAAACCCCCCTCAAAATAGGTGCCTAGCAATAAATCTCATTTTAATCCTCTTTTTTGGAATTTCCAAAAAGTGATTTTTTACTATAAATAGTAGCACAAAACCCTAGGCAATCATTTTTGCCTAGGGATTTGCACCAAAGGCTCTGATTCTCACTCCTTCACGTCTCCTATTTCAGCCACCATGCTTCATCTTCTTCTTCCTCTTGGTTTTGCATGAGTTTTCATTGCATTTCCATCTAGCCGCCCCCTTTTCTTCTCCATTTCTTCTTGTTCTTCTTCCACTTCTTCTCATCCTTGTTGTTTGTTGATGCTTCTTTGTTGTGTTTTGCAAGTATAGCAACTTGTGGAGTGCGCCATTCCTTGTTGAGGTGTCGTCTGCACCAACAAGGATCAACCGACTCTACCTCCCCGATCCTCTTCTCCACTCGAGCTAGGCTCGATCCTCATTCCAAGCATCTCCACCCTACTTACCGCAGCAAGGTGCAACATCTGGGCAGAGTAGCAGCACCATTGAAGACCTTTGGATGCATTTTCCTTGGCTTAATCTGCTCACCATCTATCCCCCCATTCGTCGGGCAGCCCTATACACGGTTTGTCTTCTTCCCCTACTTCTTTTAGCTAAAACCGAGTGCATGATTGTTTATTTTTCATTGTCTGCGTTTTTGAATTAAGTTCAGTCTTAGTGTGTTAGTTGGTGCTCAGACCAGCACCCTAGATCGAGTTTAAGTCATAGGGTATTTTGCTATTTTTGTGGTTTTGCATAGGGATGGCAGTGGACCGGGGGAAAGCGAGGCCCCGCCCCGCCCCGCCTCGCCCCGTTTGGACCGGGGATGGACGGCATGAAACATGGATGGAGGCGGGGATGGACTGGCACGTTCCCCCGTCCCACCCCGCCCCATCCCCGTCCTGGCCCCATCCCCGCCCCCGCCCCATCCCCATCCCGGCCCCGCCCCGCCCCATCCCCGCCCCCACCCCATCCCCGCCCCATCCCTTTATATTTTCTCTTACTGTTTACTAACCCTAACTCCCTAAGTTCCTAACCCTGGAGTCGGGCCGTCGCCTCTTTCCCTCCCCCATTTGCATTATCGTTGGAGTCGGGCTATCGCCGACCACCGTTGGCAGACACTGACCACCGTTTGCCGACACCGACCACCGTTGGCCGACACCATCTCTCCCTCCTTCCATCTCTGTCGTTGCCTTGTGCCACTGTCGTGAGCCTCCTCTGTGGTGCCATCTCCTCCCTCTTTTCTTTTTCCTTTCCCCATCTATGGCCTTGCATCGTCGGAGCAGCGTCGTCGCCGACCCCTCTCCTCACCTTCTTCTCTTTTCCTTTCGTCCGAACGTCGCCATTGCCGACGCCCCTCCTCTTCCCATCTTTTGCACCTTCTTTTTCTTCTTCCCCTTCTTTCTTCTTCTCCCCATCTTCAAGTATTCAAATGGATCAGCATGGAAGAAGGCATCACTTCTCTTGTAGTACAAAAGCCTAGCTTCACCTGTGTACATGAGTGATAAATGGTGGAGCTTGTCATGAAATCTTGCAGGCTGCTATAAGTGGTGGTGGAAGCTTACCTTTGCATGTGGACAAGTTTTTTGAGGTTAGCATAATTTGAGTTCATATAGAAATTATACTGAACTTTATCTTTTATTTGATTATTTATCGCACTGTTGACAGGCAATTGGGATTAAGTTGCAGAATGGTTATGGTCTGACAGAGACATCGCCTGTTGTCGCTGCACGTCGACCCAAGTGTAATGTATGTGTGTCTCTTAAAAATAAAGACAAATAATCTTACAATAATTATTATGTTCAAATACTTTATGGCTTATATTTCCTAGATATGCATGAATCCTATAGAGTCACTATTAGGTGTTAAAATTATTTACTTCACATTACCGCATGTGTTTTCTATCTATGAGCGATGTAGCTTGTAATGCTGTCTTCTTACAAAAAAAATTAAACTGGTAACTTTTGCAGTAAATAAAATATCTTTACAGTACTGCCAGAAATCATGCTCTTTAGAGCTGATCTTTTGTGACAGATGGCCCTCATTCCATTCATCATAGTTTCATATGCAATGGAAATCTGATGACTTCGTATGCATTGTGATGCTGTGCAAAAATAGATATTCTGTAATGTCACCATATGTACTTCATGTATGCAATCTCACAGTTGATTGCACATGAAGTAAGTTTGGTTCTTTTAGTTTGTTATCCTCACATTGAGAATGCAGGAACTTTGTGCACTCCATGATATCGAGATCCTGCTGCCATAACATTTCAGTATATTTCTCTCTCGATATTTCAATGGCCTTTTGCCCTTTTCTTCTTTTGCCATTGTGTAATCAAATATTACCAGTTTACCACAGAAGAGACAATTCACTGGCACGGAGCTTTCAGCTATTGATTCTGATGAAGCCATTGCAAGGTTGTATCTTTTTCATCTAGAAATACTTTTAGGAATTAATTAAAATGAAAAATTTAGGGAGGACCAGCTAGCAAGAGAATGAAAAAGGTTTCAAGCATGACGCCTAAAGATGTCTTGAGGAGGTTTAATTTTCTAGTTCAATTAATTTTTGGATATCCAAAGTGTAGAGTTTTTATGTTGTGTTGAAATGTCATTACTAGGCATTGTAGATTTGATTCTCATTTGTTTAGTGTCGTCATGGGTAGAGACACTATTGCCGATATAATAACTTATATAAGAAATGCTGACATGGATAAAAAAGGAACGGTTCGAATAGCATCCACAAATATTACCGAAAACATTGTTAAAATACTTCTACGAGAGGGTTTTATCGAAAATGTTAAGAAGCATCGGGAAAACAACAAATATTTCTTGGTTTTAACCCTACGACATAGAAGAAATAGGAAAGGAGCATATAGAAATATTTTAAAGCGTATCAGCAGACCAGGTCTGCGAATCTATTCCAACTCTCAACGAATTCATAGGATTTCAGGCGGGATAGGGGTTGTAGTTCTTTCTACTTCTAGAGGTATAATGACAGATCGAGAAGCTCGACTAGAAGGATTTCAGAGTTGTTATGTTTCCAACACCACTGGATTTCAGAGTTGTTGGTGGACTTTTAAGCACATATAACCTATCGAGCGACAAGATATTTCTTCAAAAAGCCAAAGACATTGTCGATAGGTTGCTTCCTGCTTGGACTACTCTTTCAGGAATTCCTTATAACAAGATTAATTTTGCAAGCAGACATGCATATAATTCAATGTCATATTGATGTCTAACAGTGCCATATTGGTTTATCAAATTAGTATTTTCTTTTCCATATTGGTCATATTTATTCAAATTATTAATGTTTTTGTTTGTTTCTTGCATTTCAATTTTGGTTGGTTTCGGTTGGTTCAAGTTGTTTCTGTTTATGTATGAAATTTTAATTGTGGAGAAATCAATTAAAGTTCATATCTGATAAGCAGTCTGGAAATTTGTTGATAGTCTCTTTTTTGTGAATGTTTTGTAGATCTATAAGTTGGTGGCCAGTAATTTGATATGGAAGAGGAAGAACCAATAACCAATAAATTAAGTTCTCAACCTTTCAGTTCACATAGTATGTCTCAAGCTCTGGTTACACCAATTGATAGCAACCATGTTTCAATGGAAGATAATGAAGATCAATCAACTAATTCAGGTAGATTTGCACTTGAACAGACAAGTATGCATAAATCAGTTGTATGGAAACATTTCACTAGGAAAAAGATTGGTGGAAAGGATAAGTCAGAGTGCAATCATTGGCATAAATGTCTTGCTGGTGGTGTCAAGGCTGGAACTACTCATTTGCATGATCATATTAAGATCTGTCCTAGGCTTAAGCATAATAATATGAAGCAGTATATTTTGGCTACAAACAAAGCTATAGTGAATGTCGAAAAAACAATAGCGAATTAGCAATTTGTTCAAGATGCTGGAAGAAGGGATCTTGCTATGATGATTATTCTACATGAATATTCTCTTAGTATGGTTGATCATTATGGGTTTAGAAAATATTCTAATACTCTTCAACCCTTGTTCAAAATGATTACTCGAAACACTGTAAAGAAAGATATTCACAAAATTTATAATGTGGAACGAGACAAGACAATAAAGTTGTTGGAAAAAACTATGAGTAGAGTTGCCATCACTACAGACATGTGAACATCTTCCAATCAAATACATGGCTATCACTGCACACTTCATTGATAATTCTTGGAGATTGCAAAGTCGAATCATAAGGTACTTGTCAAATGTCAATCATTTTTTTTTCAATTCTTACTAACATGTTTTTTCAATATCAATATTTAATCACCTTATTAAATTATGTTCAGGTTTTTATATGTACCTTATCGACATACCAAAGAAGTTCTTGCTGAGTGTTTGATGGATTGTTTGTTCGAGTGGAACCTTGATAGAAAGTTGATAAGTTTGACGATGGATAATTGCACCACTAATGCTGCAGTTGTAGATATTTTATTGGATAAACTTCCATTTGGTTCATTAATATTACATGAACGGTTGTTTCATATGCGTTGTTGTGCCCATATTCTCAACTTGATTGTCCAAGATGGTTTGACTGTGATTGGGGAAAGAATTGAAAGAATTTGTGATAGTGTTGCTTATTGAACATCATCTCCCATGAGAATACAAAGATTTGAAGAGTATGCTCATCAAATGCATATTTCAATTACCAAAAAACTTGCTCTTAATGTCAAAACTTGATGGAACTCAACTTTTATCATGCTTCAAACTGCTTTGCTTTATAAAGATGTTTTTACTCGTTTGACATATCGAGATCCCCACTACAAGCGTTGTCCGATGAAAGAGGATTGGGAGGTGGCACAAGACAATTGTGAGAAATTAGAGTTATTTCATCGTGCAACAAAATTATTTTCAGGTACAAAGTATCATATAGCAAATGCCTACTTTCCAACTATTTATGGGATTAGAGTTGAGATGACTAAGTGGCTAATTGATCCAAAAGATATGGTGAAAAATATGGCGCTTAGAATGCTAGAAAAATTTAATAAGTATTGGAGTGTGATCCATGGTATTATGGGAGTGACCACTGTTTTAGATCCAAGATACAAGTTGAGCATGTTGGAATATTATTACAAGAAGATTTATGGAGACAATGAGGCTTTAAATGAAATTATGAGGATTAAGAATCTTTGTGTGGAGTTGATTAGTGAATATGAAAAACAAGAAAACAACTCCAATGAACCTGAACTTTTCCCTCCTCCTCCTCAATCAAGTATTGGATCCAAATGTCAACTAATTGATGATCTTTCTGACTTTGATAAGTTTATACAATCTAAAGATATTGAAAAACATGTGGAAGATCAGAATTGGAACATTACTTAGAAGATGGGATGATGCCAAGAACTCCAGATTTTGATATACTATCATTTTGGAAGTCAAGTGGTCCCAAGTATCCTCTTCTACAAATGATTGCAAAGGATATATTTTCCATTCATGTCTTCTCAATTGCTTCAGAGTCTGCTTTTAGTACAGGCGGAAGGGTGATCAGTCCACATCGTAGTAAACTTCTTCCAACTGCAGTAGAGGCTTTGATGTGCTCTCAAAATTGGTTGTGGGCTGAAGCACGAGGTAATGAAAGTTCATTTTTTTATAATTAGTGACTGCTTATGTTATAATGTATAACTAATGCATTATTTTTTTATTTATAGGTTCATCATCATCGAAGGATCCACAATGTTACACATTCTTAGAAGATATGGATGTGGTAAATTTTATTCTTTTACTCACTTCTTTTATCTGCTACTATTACTTGTTAACAAAATCTATTTTGTTTGGTTCATAGGAAAGTGAAGTAGAAGATACAAATGCTATCAATGCTGATGATATTTAGAGTTTAATGAGCTAATGATAATTCTTTGATGTTCAACAAAATCACTTAATGTTGTATTGCAGCTAATGATATAGTGCATTTGACTATTCCATAGGTCTTGGTTGTAAGAAATGACTTGAAGATGGGGAAAGGGAAGATTGTTGCTCAATGCAGGTAATGTAATACTTGATCACACTCGTTCATGTAATTTTGTTGCAACATTCTAATAAATTGAAAATATATTTATTACAAGAATCATTCTATCTACTGTTATATTCAAGAATCACATTTATATTCATCAAACTTTCTCACTTATATTCATAAATATGGGAACATTTTCAAACATTCATAAAATTATTTTTGACATAGCTTTCCAAGATTGTTTGGATATCTTCTAAGAACTCTGAAAATGTCCACATCACAAGCTTTGCTACCATTATTCAAACTCTGACTGACTAGGCATAATTGCACATGATCACAATAGGATACCTCCAACATATCATGCTCACATGACATTGGCATTATCAAGCACAAAACCTCTCTGTAGTCTCTGCTAAAGCCTCTTGGGCATGAAATTCTCAAATAACTTCAAAAGTTACACCAATCATGTTTTACAGTAGATAATGAAGATTAGGATATATATTAAGTCTCAGATACTAACTTAGAATATATGGTTTGCTTTTTATTCTATTGACATTTTTTATAATAAATTAACCCACATGTAACATTTATGACAACCCTATAACTCTGCCCTGTAATGGGGTTGATTCACATACTATAGGAATTTATTTTTCACTAAGCAATTTGATTTATCAAGATTCAAAAGTATTGATTCAATAAATTTCTAATGCTCGATTAGCAAAAGGCAATCCATTTTAGAAGGTTGTATAGTTTATATCTATTCCTGCTTATTATGTCATACTTGGAGCCATGGTCTCAACTTTTTCAATGAGGGTTCACTATTTTCTTTTCACTCGTTCAAGCTGTCCAAACAATTTCTGTATAGGTTTTTGTTTTTTCTTTCTTTCTTTCAGTTTGAATGAGAGGAAGACACTATGTTTGGAACAAATACATTGCTAGTGCAATTTATTTGGTCTATTTTCTTTCTTGTTGACTTTATTAGTCTGCTTTCATTTAAACAAGTTATAAAATGGCTTCATTGTGCATTATGAATATCTTGGGCATGACAAAATGGTACTTGCAGCATCTGTAGAACATGCTAGGCTTGCTTTACTTGTATGTTGATTCACATCCAGCTCATCCCGAGATTTCATGGATGACTCAATGTTTCTCATCATGTAATCTAAAATAACTTTCACTGATGATATGATTGGGTAGAGTTGAGTCAGTATCTAGACGAGTTTGGTCCTTGTGGTCATAGTTAGAATTAGCATAAATACATCCAAAGGCCTCTATGGTGATAGCGGATGACTGATTGTAGGTTGTCTTTGTTGTCATGGAACTGATCATTCTAATACCTGTAATTACTGATTTTGTTCTGCATTTCAGGAGGTGTCAAACTTGCATTGATAGCCCAGTACTCTTGGCAGGCTAGGCCTTACCGGCAGGTTAGGCTTGTGCGTTGTGTTGAAAGCTTAGAGCTTAACAAAATGTATCAGCTTGCTTTGTGTAACTTTTGTAATGTGTTTGGACACAGATATTATCACACCAAACCTTTTGACTGTGGAATGATATTGGCTTAGCTTCGACTAAGTGATATCCTATTCATTTCTGTATGTTAAAAATTATGAATGACACTGGTCAGATTTCCAATTAATGTTGAATAGTTGTGATAACAAAGCTTTGCTTGATGAATTGTTGGGGAAAGAAATCCTCATATGGATTTTTCGCAGGGTGCATTTGGATTTTGAGATGAGCATTCTTGTAAATGAGAATTCTCACTGGCCCCCACAATTTTATTTTGTTTGAGAACTCACGAGAATCCCAATTTCATCGGTTTCTCATGAATTCCCCAAATCAAGGACAAAAGTATACCTTCACCATTATAATTTAATTTACCATCTAAAGGTGTCTATTGTATTTTTGAAGCTTCAGGTGTCATTAATTTTATCTTTTCTTAAAAATTATAGGAATACTTTGTTTTGGAGAATTGGTTTTCTTATACGGGGGGCGGGGCGGGGGCGGGGCGGGGACGGGGACGGGGACAGGGCGGGGCGGGGATTAGAATGTTGAGACGGGGCGAGGGTGGAGGTCCAAAGTCTCCCCCGTCACGGGGGTGGACCGGGGATGAAGGTTACATTTTAGAGACTGGGCGGGGGTGGTGACCTTGTCCCCCGCCCTACCCTGGTTCACTGCCATCCCTAGTTTTGCATATTTGGATATAGCTATTTCCCTATTTGCCCCAAAATCGGCTAGAGTGCTTCTAGCCGGTGGTGGTTGTTTCGCATTAGGCGCTCATTTACTTTGATTTACATAGTTTAGCATAGTTTCCGATAGATAAATTTAGTCTGAATATCTGTAGCTACTTTGAGTTTAAATCATGTTTTAGTTGTTATTTTTACGTAGTAGTGTTCATTGGAGTAAAACCCAAGCATGCGCCAAGATCGACTAGAGTTCTTCTAGCCGGTCTTGGGCCTCATTTCAAGCGGAATACTGCTTAGCTATTTGGTGTATTTTAGCATAGATTCACATTATTTATAATCAGTTTAGATTTCTGTAGTTTTACTGCATTTTAAGTAGGTTTTCAAGCACATGTGCATTATCACTCAAATGCCAAAAATCAGATAGGGTTCTTCTACCCGATTGAGGCATTTTTCAAGTGATTGTGTGCGTTGTCATTTTCCTGTTTTCCAGCATGTTTGCAATGTTATTTAGTTAGTATTTAGACTGATTAACAGTGTAGTTATGTTAGAATAGGTTTCATTTATGTTTTATACTTTCATCGCAATAGTTTTAGCCTCGCACGCCAAAATCGGCTAGAGCTTTGTATCTAGTCGGATTTGTCGATCTTTACGAGGAAAATTGATAGTATAGTTGCTGTTTTTCTGTAGTTTAGCAGTGTAATTAGGGTATTGATTCGTATATGCTTGTGTTAGAGGTGTAAGTAGCATTTTAGGTTTAATTTCTTCGTTCTTCTAGCCCTTGCATTATTAGTTCTTTTTGATAGGCCAATCACAGAATTTTAACCGAATTTGTGATGACTATATCCAGAGTTCTCGGAGTAATATTCACAATCCGAAAGTTGTGTTGGATTCCTGATCGAGTCAGAAATCCAACAGAACAAAAATCACTCCAATCAGACCCCGTTTGAGCCGTCTACTGTTCAGTTTCTAAAAGTCTGTCAAAAATTAGGGTTTAGTGTTGCACGGGGGCATAGTGGTCATTTTTTGTTTTACGTAGTTTTTATAAATTTGTTTCTAAGTATGTTAGCAGAATATTAGGATAGGTACACAGTTATTTTTAGCTTAGGTTAGTTGGTTTAGTATAATTACTCTTTGTTATTTTCGTTTTAAGCATAGTTAGCCTTAATAGTTAATTTTAGTATTAGTGTAGGTTTATTTTGGTTGATTGTTCTTTATTATCCATACTAACTTTGTTTTCATGTTTTGTAGGTGACATAAAGCTGCAGTTTAAGTGCAATTCGTCCAATTGGTAGCATACTTCATCATCAAAATAACGAAAATGCCCTTAGAAACTAGGGCTTGAGTCACTTTGTAGTTTTCCTTGTTCAATTTGATTTTGTTGTATTATTCCTTGTAATTGAATAATTTTAATATCAATAAAGTACAAATTTTAGATCTAATGGAGTGTACTCCGTTTCCTGAGGATCGATGCGAACTCACCACGAAAGTGGAAAGTCGGTTTTATTACTTGATTGACAATTTTCCAAAGTATTTCAATGAAAAATATGTTTTAAAACAACGATTACAAAAGTTTGATCAAGCCCTAAATAAATAACATAAAGAAAACTAGCAATCCTAAGTAAAACGAGAACACACAAAGGGCAATAAAGTGAATACTCATCTTTCTATCACCGTTCCCCAACAATGATGCCAAAATTTGGTGTAATTTTTATGAAATAGATTTTTAAAATATTTTTTTTAATAAAAATAGTGTAAAATCCATACACCAAATACTAAAAATTGGCTCGCACGAGTGGTGGAGTCCGAGCCAATCTCAGGGAATGGAAGAAACACTTTGTATTTCAGAGAAAACTAATTTACTCTTTATTGCTTTAAAAAATAAAAGAATTAATTAATTAATTAACTATGAGTGCGGCCCTCTACGGAGGGCTTAAACAAATAAAAATAATTAAGTTGCCTTATTACAAACCCAAATGAATTAAATAAAATAAATCTTAAGCTAAAAAGAAAAGAAAAGGGTCTTCAATGCTTGAGCTTCTAGTTCCTTTTGATGAATGTGATGTATGTTCTTCTTGCTTATTTGATTCTTAAAGGGGCCCTTGAGGGCTCAATGGGCCTTTTGAGGAGACCTTTTGGGAACCTCAGAGGGCTCGTTTGAGGGCTCACTGCATGTCTAACTGCTTTCCTGCAAAAACGTAAATACAAAACAAAACAAAAGCAAAACAAAAGTAGACAAACACTCAGGGTTAGTTGAATTAAAGATCAATCAAAAACCATAATCTAACTAGCTAATAACAAACTACTAAAAGACGAAATAGGAAAACTAACTACAAAGCTAAGTAGCAACTATATAATCATGTGCGGAGAAATCTAAACTAAGCTAAACAAATATAAACTAATGAATTTAAAACAAATGAAACATAGAGAATAAATTGATAACTGGAAAATAACTTAAAACAAGCTAAATGGAGTAAATTAATAAAAACATAAATTTAAGTAATGACACCAAAACAAGAAAGGAATGATACTCTAATCTATTTGATCTAAAGAAAATATATGGAACTGTAATAGTGCTAAATTAGATTACATAAAAGAACATGTCACTAATTACTTTGCTATTCTGGATCAAATAAACTAAAACTATAAACATATTTAATTAACTAAGACTGCATGCACATTGGGCTTAATTAATTATAAAAATTTAATACGGAAACTCATGAGACTTAATCTAGACTACATGGTGTTGAACACCCAAGATCAAAACACGCAACCTGTTCATGTCAGTCATGCTGATGCATGAACTGAGTTATTCAATTGACCCATTGTGAATCGTTCAACATAGTAGACTGTGAAGATCGTGTGGCTTGCTAGAGATACAACGTTGGATGTGTATTATGATGACCGAACTTAACATTGATTCCAACAACAACGTGATCCAAACAATCAACATAGATCAGCTGGGTAGATCGATTGAAAAAGACTTATTATTGTGTGATATGAGGATCACGCTCTTGGCACGCCCGGATGCCTATGTCGCTCGGTGACCCCTCAGTGTCACTTGAAACAACAGTTAGGAAGAATATAAAATATCAATTGGATGTTCTGCTCCACATAGGCCTGCACACACGGTCACACCTCTCAACGGTTCTGCGTGAATCAATGCATCACGCAGAACCGTCCAGAGTATTGGATGATTTCATGCTATGCGTATTTTTACGAAGAAACCAATCTAGATTACTAAAGCAAAGATTCAATTAACTAATATATTCTATTCTACAAGAAAAACAACAAGTAGATCTAGGCTAAACAAAATATAGCTAGATCTAACTAGATGCAAAAACACATAAATAGATCTATGCGATGAAGATGTAGAAATCAAATATGATGCATGCAATGATTCTAAACAACTACGGAGATGAGGGAGAAGAAGCAAACCGTGTGATTTACCTTCAATGGAGGGGTTGAGAAGAAGAAAATGAACTTTCCTCCAGGTTGCACGTACCTCCGACGATGAAGACAAGGAGAAGCCAACGATAGCAGGGATTAAAAGCAAGATGAAGCAAGAGAGAAAGAAGAAATGGGAGAGAAACCAACTATTAGTGAAACGGGGGAAGAAGATAAGAGAGAGAGAGAGAGGCAGAGGATGTGTTTTCTAAAAGAGAAGACACCTCTCATGTCTGGAAAAATAGAATTTATAATGAGACATTAGGTCACATAATTTTTCAGAAGAGGTCTAATCAATTTTTAAAAGACCACCTCTAGAAAAATGTGTTTTCAAAGAGAGGGCACTTCTACAACAACAACAACTACGCCTTCATCCCAAAACAATTGGGGTCGGCGATATGAACCAACAAAGAAAATCATTATGGGTCTTCCACATGAATCCTTCTTCTCCATTCATTTCTATCCAATGCCATGTCCTCGGTGAGGTTCAAAGCATTCATATCCTTTCTTATCACCTCCATCCATGTCTTCCTAGGCCTACCCCGACCTCTTTTAACTAATATATTTTCCCATTTCTCTATCCTTCTAACTGGAGCATCATTAGGCCTTCGTCAAATATGTCCAAACCACCGTAAACGATTCTCTCTCATCTTATTTTCAATGGGTGCAATGCCTACCTTCTTATGTATCTCCTCATTCCGAATCTTATCTTTTATTGTATTTCCACACATCCATCTCAGCATACGCATCTCAGCTACACTAATTTTTTGAATATGATGTCTCTTGGCAGCCCAACATTCCGTACTATATAGTAAAGCGGGCCTAATAGTCGTCCTATAAAACTTTCCCTTCAACCGCAATGGCATTTTACGATCGCACAACACTCCAGTTGCACTCTTCCATTTCATCCACCCAACCTTTATCCTATGATTTACATCTCCATCAATTTCTCCATACTTTTGAATGATAGATCCCAAATATTTGAAACAATCATCCACCGGTATTTCGTGCTCACCAAGCTTCGCTACACTCCCATCACTACTTCGTTGCTTACTAAATCGACATTCCATGTATTCTGTCTTACTCTTACTCAACTTAAAACGTATTGCTTCCAATGTCTGTCTCCATAATTCTAACTTAGCATTAACCCCAGCTCTAGACTCATCAATCAAAACAATATCATCAGCAAACAACATACACCACGGCACATTTTCTTGAATTGATCTCGTAAGCTCATCCATCACTATAGCAAATAGGAAAGGGCTTAAAGCAGATCTTTGATGTAACCCAACCATTATAGGAAAATTGGTTGTCACCCCTCCACAAGTGTGGACATTGGTTACTACTTCTTCAGACATATCTTTAATTATACTAATGTACTTGAAAGAAACACCTTTCTTCATCATTGTCCACCAGAGAACGTCCCTAGGTACTCTATCGTAAGCCTTCTCCAAATCAATAAAAACCATATGCAAATCTTTGTTCCTCTCTCTATTTCTCTCAATAAGTTGTCTAAGAAGATGTATAGCTTCCATAGTTGATCTTTCAGGCATAAAACCAAATTGATTCTCCGATATCATGACAATCTTCCTCAACCTAGACTCAATCACCCTCTCCCAAAGTTTCATAGTATGACTCATGAGTTTTATACCACGATAGTTTGTGCAATCTTGTATATCACCCTTATTCTTATATAGAGGCACCAAAGTACTCTTCCTCCACTCATTAGGCATCTTATTTGTCCTCCAAATCTTGTTAAAAAGATTTGTCAACCATTCTAAACCTTTCTCTCCCAAGCATTTCCAAGCCTCGATAGGTATACCATCTGGGCCAACTGCCCTTCTTGATTTCATTTTCTTCAAAGCCTCTGCAATTTCTTTCTTTTGAATCTTGCGCATGAAGCCACGATTCATCTCATGAAAAGGAATTGAAAAGTCTTCAATATCCTGAGCATGACTTTCATTAAATAACTTATCAAAATAATCTTTCCATCTCTCCTTAATCTCCTTATCTTTGACTAAAACCCTTTGCGTTTCATCTTTGATACATCTAACCATACCCAGATCCCTCGATTTCCTAACTCTCATCTTTGCAAGCCTATAAATATCCTTCTCACCCTCGATATCCAACTTGTCATAAACCTCCTTATATACCTTATCCCTCGCGTTCCGAACTACTTTTTTAGCTTCCTTCTTTGCTATCATATACTTCTCCAAATTCTCATTATCACGATTTTTACTTAGATTTCTATAACACTCTCTTTTAACCTTAATAGCTAATTTGACATCCTCATTCCACCACGATGTATCCTTACCTAGCGGTGCACCGCCTTTAGACTCACCCAATACCTCCTTAGCCACCTTTCTCATGCCACCTGCTATCTTATTCCACATAGATTCTGAATCCTCCTCGAGACACCAATCAACTTCCTTAACTACCCGCTCTACAAACATTCCTTGTTTAGCTTCTTTCAGTGCCCACCACTTAATTCTAGGATCTATCATATGTCTATCCCTTTTGCGGTATTGTCTAATTTTAAGATCTAAAATTAAGACTCTATGTTGTGTAGCTACACTTTCTTCTGGTATAACCTTACAATTAATGCAACAACCCCTATCTCTCTTTCTAAGTAGGAGAAAATCTATCTGACTCGTATTAACCCCACTTTTAAATGTTACTAGGTGAGACTCCCTCTTCCTAAACCAAGTGTTTGCTAAGATCATATCATAGGACAAACCAAAATCTAAAATCCTTTCTCCACTTTCGTTTCTTTCTCCTATACCATAGCTTCCATGGATACTCTCAAATCCATCCCTACTAATGCCTACATGCCTATTAAGGTCACCGCCGATGAAAAGCCTTTCTCCATAAGATATTCCTTGTACTACTCCATCTAAATCTTCCCAAAATTGACGCTTAATGGAATCATCTAAACCTACTTGAGGTGCATAAACGCTAATAATATTAATAATATTCGTACCTAATACTAATTTAATAAGTAAAATCCTATCACCCTTCCTACGGACCTCAACTACATTATCTATAAACTCACGACTCATAACAATCCCTACTTCATTCCTATTCCTATTTATTCCTGTATACCAAATCTTATATCCCCAAGGTTCTATCACTTTTGCTTTCTCACCTACCCATTTGGTCTCTTGTAGACATAAAATATCAATCTTTCTCCTACACATAACATCTACTAACTCTACCAACTTACCAGTTAAAGATCCTATGTTCCAAGTGGCTAACCTAATTTTATGGTCTTGGACTAACTTATTTACCCCCATCCGTCCAACAAAGTGAAGGAACACTTGCCTATTTGACACCACACTCGGGTGCCGGTGTGACGCGTCGCTTCCGGGCGACGACCTAGCAACCCTTGCCCATTTATCACTGCCTCCGGGCCTATAGAGTACAGTGCGTCGCTCAGTAGGGAACACCCCAACGAAATTCTCATATTGGTTCATATTCATAGGGTATGACTAAGTTTTTATGTTGGCTGTCAGAGGCCTACCACAACCCTCCTCCTTTATCCGGGCTTGGGACCGGCAATGTATAACTAAACAGTTATACACATGCGGAGTTCTAAATTAATTAAAATAATTATTTCAACTCCTAATCTAATTAAACTACAAATTTAAAAGTCTTAAACTAATCTAAACACCGAAAAATGCAGGGAAGAGCTTGAAATATGCATTTTTTCTTTATTTTCAATTTAAAGTTGTTTCTTAAAAATATTGACAAGAATGGATTTTTAATGCATTTTTTTGACAGATCATGCATAAAAATGTATGAATAAAATACAAAATATTATGCTTGATCAACCATCACATTAGAGGATGTGGCAGAAATCACCAGATTTAAGTGTCATGAGGAACTAGTAAGTGGATATCGGTGGAAAGATTTCAAAAACATGTGTGATTTTTATTTGAAAGCAAAGGATGATGCATTCTTAGGAGAAAGGCTGAGGTTATCATGGTTGAGGAATCACTTTGACCCTAACAAGATGGGGAGAATTAAGGAGAAACTATCGTGTGTTGGAAGAAAGACTGATAATATCTAAGATAAGAAAATAAGAACACTCTTGATCTACTTTTTGGGTGCATGCGTATTCATTGATAGTGGTGGGAAGTCGATCCATAGTTCATATATTGAATTGGTGGAAGACTTGGATCGCATCGACCAATTTGCATGGCGAGTAGCCACACTTCCACACCTCTATGCAAATCTGAGTAGCATGAGGACTAGAATAATATACATTACTAACATGTTGTTGTAGTTGAAGATAGTTATTCCTTCATTTGTAAATAAACTGTTGATTTAAACTAAAATATTATTTAACATGGGTGATGTAATATATTGTGTATTAATATGTATTAGTCCTTGTATAAATTCTTTTAGGTCTGAATATGATATCACATATTTATTGGAAGACTCCTGAGAGGTTAAATTCTCCTTGATTTTTCATGTGTTGCAATGTGGAGTCAGTCAAGCAATGAAGAAGGGACTGATCAAAGAGTGTTTGGTCATCACATTCTCTATAATGCCCATTACTTAAAATTGTGAAGGTTGGCTAGGGCAAATGTAACTATTGTTTATAATATTTTATTCTTGTTTATAAGTAATACAATATAGAACTAACCATTAATGAAACTTCATTATATAGGTAAAGTAGTGCTCCTACGAAGATGCAGAGGAGGAGGAGAATCGGGATGTGGTTATACAATCAAAGGCCATTGCGAAGACAAATATTTGGTTGTACAATATAAATAGAGTTGAGTGTCAAATGGCTAATCAAATGGTCCGACAATTTGGCTATGATCAGCAACCAACCAATCATCCTGGCACAGTAAGCAAAACCATCTCACTAACAATAATGGATAGGTTAAATGATTACCTAATCATATTCTTCTTCGAACTTGAAAACTTATGCGACAATGATAAAGACATCGACTTATCCTCCATGATACTTGTTGACGATGATGAGGATGTAGCTGCTCAATCTTAGCATTTTGCAAGCAATCCCTCCAGAAAGAGGGTCATTAAGGAGGAGGGTCCCTCGAGGAGTCAAAAGCACAAAAGAACTACAAGTGGAGTGATGCAGAGTTGGCTCTTCCACAGGATGAAATCCGCATGTTGAAGGATATGTTTGCTGCAAAGGAGTCCATTATACAGAATCAAGTTGAGCTTATCGATAACTATGTTAAGGTCAACGAGGAGCTACTAGAGCACCTGTGGCATCTACAAAAGTGAACAATGTTTTTTAATTGTAAATTATTGTAATTAAGTAAACAATATTTTATAAATATCTATAAATGCAATTGTAATTGAATTTATGTTTCACGGTTTAACTTTAAATACCTATAATAGTTTAAATGTATCTTGAGAATGAATGTATGTAGTTTTGAATATTATAGTTGAATTGTATATAATTTTAAAACATTTTGTAAATATATGCTGAATTATAATAAAAAATGTCTGCTAAATTATAAAATGTTTGTTGAATTATAATAGAAAATAATGAAATTGTGATTTTAGGGAACTCCACAAATAATCGTTACGAACAATAATCAAGAGTTGTAATTTTTTTTTAATTCCACAACAAATAATAAGAAAATATATGATCTTATAAAAAATGTGATTTTACTTCGTAGTTAGTAATATATTTGTGTCTCTCCGCATAATTATATATGTGATTTTCTTATACAATATGTGATTTTGTTTCCTTAACTGTGAAGTTATGATTAAAAGGGGTTCATAATTGTTATATTTACGCTCTTCATGAGGACCGCAAAAAACAAGGTATGAATATATATTTAAGTGAGGGTTATAAAAAAGGAGGTTAGCATGGGATACAATAACTTTGGTATAAACCTGTGATTTTACTAAGGTATTTGTGAAGTTATGACCAAAAGAATGTTCGCAAAACAAGCCTATACATAATTGTTAGCCACTAATAAAGGGTAAATATTTGGTCAAGTTTAATTGACCATCCTATCTATATGAAAATCATAAGTGCAAGCTTTTCTTTATTGACACTTGACTTTATATGTGTTCAATATGATTTGTTATAGATTGAATTTTGAATCTTGTTTTGCATGTTCTTATGAATTGCAAAATTTTGGTGCATTATCAGTAGTTAACTTAGAAAGCCTTCTCACATGTCACGAGAATATAAATCAAAATATATTTTATACTTAAATAAATAAAAAATTAACCGTACTGTACAAAAAAAGTGACGTGTAAATTTTTTGAAATGTGCATGCTGTCCAAAACTCCAAATAGATAATTTTTTAGGACCTTTTTACCCTTTGCACAAGCAAACATCACAAAATTCGTGTGATATATTGTTCTTCTTGTTGGCTAAGGCAAAATCTTACTTAAACGTATATTCATACATATGTTTTTACGATCCTCAAGAAGCATGCAAAAATTATGTTATTTATGTGGTCTTCTTTGTTAATCATAAAATCATAAATACATTTGTAAAATCACATATTTTATACCAAAGTCATGGAAAATCATGTAAACTTTCTTTATTCTTTCTTTAATTGTCACTTAAATGTATGTTTGCACCTTTTTTTATACTCTTCATGAGGCACACAAAAACAAGTTTTGTCAACCTCCTTATGATCATAACTTCTCAAATAACTTAGTAAAATCACATATTTTATACCAAAGTCATTAGAGACCGTGCAAAACTTCTTTCTTTCTCCTTTTTGTAACCCTCACTTAAATGTATATTCATACCTTGCTTTTTGTGGTCCTAATTAAGCGCACAAATATAGCTTATGTGAACTTTATGATCGTAACTTCGTAAATACCTTAGTAAAATCACATATTTTATACCAAAGTTGTGGGAGACCATGCAAACCTCCTTTCTTCTTTTCATAACCCTTACTTGTATATTCACACCTTATTTTTTGTGATCCTCACGAAGCACACAAATATAACTTATGTGAACTTTCTTTAATCGTAACTTAGCAAATAACGCAATAAAATCACATATTTTATAAGAAAATCACATATCTAATTATGCAAAGAGAAGCAAATATGTTACTAACTACACATATATCCAGTACCTATAGAATATGATATGCTTTCATGTTTGCAGTTTTTTATGGTATAAAAAGTGAATATTCACACTTAGTGCTATTTCTTATTTTCTAGGGTTTATTTGTGGTCCCCAACTTGCTTGATCTTTTACAAAAAAAAGCTACTACTTTTTTAATTTTTGATGTTTTTGTATTGGTGTAATGGGGCTAGGGTTGATTGTGTTGGTGTAATGCATATTTATTTTCTGCCTAGGTAGTTAATGATGGCCCTGGTATTTTCTAAACTACATTACCGTCTCGCTGATGATTGTAGTTGGAGAGCTTTAGTGGTCCCCAAAAATATTATCTTTAAAGAATTCGTGGATATGTTGTCTCATAAAACCATATATAGTAAAGAGTTAATCAATCACTAATATACTTATTCTCCAACGACAGGTGTCAAATATATGTTTTGTAATTTTTTGTTACAATAATGATGTAAAGGGGATGGTATTTAGTGACAATGTTTATATAATGATTTGTATAGTGCAACAAAAAGCACTTGGAAGTGATGTAGAAGTTGTTAATGAATGCAATAATGGGAATCTTATGGAGAATGTGTGTCCATCTCATGCACAATCTATCGAGCTCAGTGTGTTGTTGAATATCAAACTGCCCCAAATAACGAACAATGTTGATGCCCCAAACATGCAACTATTACAAACAATAAATGATAGTAATGTTGTACACGTGGAGGTCATGCAGTTGCCCGAACTGATTAAAAATATAGATGTTTGACATGCAGATAATAAAGAACTTTTACAAACAATTGATGGTGTACATGATCAGACAAGATGTTGGACATTGCAGTCCAGTGCTAATGATCATGATCACAACAATGTGAATGACGTTCAACCCTTCAGAGCTAAAGACAAAGCTATGTACAAGTTGTTGGACATTGAAATTTACATTTTAGATATAAGTGTGATGATGAATGTGACATTTTAATGGTTAATCTTGAAAGTTGAAAATGCAAGATTGTTGCATGCATAAAAGCAAATGATGGGACAATGGATTTTGATTTATTTTGTGCAACCAAACAATCAATCAGTAGCAACAACAATGACATAGATGGTGGAGAATATGATGATAGCAATGCTGATATAAATAGTGGCAACAACGCTGACGATGACTATACTATTTCTATTCAGCCAAACTCAGAAATAATAGGAGATGACCAAGACACTAATGACATGGGACAAATAATTGCTTCTGAAAATGATGCACTAATGACATATAAAAAGTTCAAACCTTGGTATGTTATATAAGCATTTGTTGGGCATTTGAATTATTTTATGTTTTTACGCTAATGTTTAGGTTTTACTAAGTTCTCACTCAATGGATTCTCTTTCAATGAATAGCAATTGACAATCAATAATGTAGCGGCAACTCAATTATGTGAGCAGCTGCATAACGAAAGGTTTAATGATTATGAACAATTCTAGTGGCTATCAACAGAGTCAAACGATCGAGAAGTTGCTATAGGCAAAAAGTTTAATAATATTGAGTATTGCCATAAATTTTTGAAAGATCATATGATCATAAATAACTATAAAGCAAAATTCACGAAGACCTGCAATAACATAGTCACTGTGGTATGCACGAGAAAGAACCTACATACTATGGTTGATTACAGTTGGAGGATCTATTGCACAAAGGTGTAATGAGCAATGTTCTTACAAGAAGTATCAAAGTGTATATAGATGTGGTGGATCATTGAGAAACCTTGTAGCGAAAAAGTATCTTCCAAGTGAATTTTAAGTGTTATTCATGGACGCTTGCATAATAACATGAAAATGACTCTAAGAGAAATCATAAATAATATTAGTCGTGAGGAAGGTATGGAGGTTACACAAACAAGCATAGCGTGAACGTGAATTGACCAGGGTGACACTATATGGTTCATTCGAAAAATCCTTCAGGATGCTTCTTATTTATTATCATCATTTGATGAGGACTAATCAAGGATTGATGACATACATTGAGACTAATAGGTGACATCGATTTATGTACCGATTCATATCATTCTGTGCATGCATCAATGAGTTTTTGAAAGGGTGCCCTCAACTTCTTATGGTGGTTGACACATTCCTAAAAGAAAAATACATGAGTATATTGTTGTCAGTTCATGATAGTGATACTTGCGGTCAGATATTTTTGGTTGCATTTATAGATATGAATAATGAGTCAAACAAATCACGGGCATGGTTTTTGGTGCATGTAAATATACAATTGAGACACTACGATGATGACATACCCAGAGCTAAAGCAAGTTGATAGTTATCTTAGATAGACACACATGGCTACAATATGCAACCCTCCATACATGACCAAATTGCCATGTTGGATTTTGTATGAAATACTTGACAATTTAAATATAAATTTAAGATACCACTGGGTCAACTTTGGTGGAGCACAACTGAACCACCCATGAGACAAAAGTGTAATTATTTTTTAAAAAGATCTAGGAGAAAAGGGAAGATACATACAAGTATATAATCAAGGACGCAAAAGAAAAACATTGGGCTAACAATCACTTTTCAGCTATAAAGTACATGTGCTTAATCTCTAATATAGTAAAGAGCTTCAATGTATGGATTCTCATAATATTTGATAAAATCTTATTTCTTCTTATTGAAAAGTTTCATCTCATGGTGATGAAACTTTTTTAAAATCGAAGAAATAATGGGCAAAACATGTCAGAAATTGTGGTGCCTTGGAGGATGGTAAGTAAGAAGCACAAAAGTTACACATGCAAGTAGTGCATTGCCTCTATTGTCAGTACAAAACCCGTGATTGATCTTACAATTAAAGTGTTGATCTTGAGAAATAAACATGCTCTTGCAGAGTCTGGCAGGTTAGCAGGATTACATGCGAACATGCGATCACATGCATTTTGTATGAAGGCAAGCTATTAGAGGATTACTGCAACAAGTTCTACATTGTTGAATCATATCGAGATGCATATAATAATTATTCATTCTTTCGATGATAGATAATGTCCAACACATCGCTTCTCTGAACCTTATTCCTATCTTACCACTAAAATTGTCCTAAACGGAGGTGCTTAAGAAGAAGATGCAATGAACAAAATATAAGAATATTGTGCCATAAAAGTGCAGTCATTGTGGTGAGGTTGGCTACAACATGCGGAAGCAAAAATAATAGTATGTTAGAGTACTGATGGTTTGCGAAATCTATATTCGTCAGAAGTTGTTTAATGAATTTCTTATTTATATTTATATAGTCTTTTTTAAGGAATTGCTTCAATATCTTGTCTTCTATGTATATCTTAGATAATTCTCGATGGATACTTATAAACTAAAAGAACAACATGGCAACAGAAAGCGGTTTAAACCCCCATCCTCAACCCCAAGCAAGAAGACAATTGTGGTACCCAAGGTACTTATAAATGTCTTGAGTCATGTTTATGTGTTTATATTCAATTTTATGTAGCGGTCCTCACATGTATGCGTTTATATTTAGTTTTAAAAAGTTGGTCAGAAAAGTTAAAATGTGCACAAGGGAGAAAATGAGCTGAAAGAGTATGAATTTTACAAAGACACTTTGATGGCAAGTGACCTAAGTTTTAGGTTTGCATGTTGTTTTTTTGTTATATTTGTATGTATACTCAAATAAATCTCGTAATAATGTATCACATATGTAGCATTTAGCAAAATTCATAGAAAGGCTCAAAAAAAGCTCACAACTAAGACATGAAAAAAGAGATAATCTGCTAAGGATCGTTTATCTTACCCCTTATTTCTTTGTAAGTTTGAAAACCAACATTTATGTTTTACTACTGATTAACAAAAACTAAGTTGTAAACATTGACTCATCATAACAAATGCTCATAACTAAAAGACAACAAGAGGGAGTTATTAGATGCTTGGATGTTGACATCATGCCCTATGTTTGGTTTGAAGCTAACAAGGTATTCATTGGACAATATTTTGTATATAGCAAACATAAATTTGAGGTGCCTAAAGCGACCTTAAACTCGATTTATGTTGCAGATCTTATTTCTTGTCAATTGAGGCAATAAGCATTGAGTTCTTTGGAAAATAGACCTAAAGGCGAAAGAGTTCAAACTGTATAATTCAATTAATAGCACAATTTGTGCATATAACAATGTTTGTAGCATAGTAAGTTAAGATTACTTATTTAAAAATGATCTTATTGCTCTCTCATACTCGATAGATTTAATGTTTTTTTGCAGGTTGGTTTTTTGCTGCGTGGATAAGCTACAACTGTTACTTAGAGTGGATGATCTCACTTGTGGATGGTATTCCTCAACCATAAAATGAGTAATTATTTTGCTTATATGTTTGTTAATTTAATTACTGTTTTGTACATGTTATTGACTGGAAATATGATTGTTATAGGTACAACTATGATATATTTGTCCTTTTATACATGCAAACAGAAACAAGGAATTAACCTTCACCTAGGTAAGTGTTTATATGTCCTTATTTGTGATGTTTATGAGAGGTAAACTATATTAGTTGTTTGCTAATAAATTTTTTTTAGAATGATGTCACAAATTGCAGGAATCGTATAATCTCATTTTATAAGAAAATAAGGAAGGATGCCAAAAAAGGCAAAAAACAAAAAAAACTGCAATAAAAAACAATAAAAACTAAAAAGGCGGAGGCTACAAAGACGGACACTGTGAAGACGAATGCTGCAGAGATAGATGCTACGACGACGGAGGTAGAGGCTACGAAGACAAATGTTATGGAATTGTGGGCAATTATTGATACTATATGTTGATGAAAAATTATAATTTATAAATTGTCAAACTTTAAGGACGTAAATTATGAGTTTAAATTTGTTCTTCTAAATATTTGATGTTGATGAGTTGCCAAAACTTATAGTTGATTAAAATTTTCATGTTTAATGAGTTTAAATTTGTCAAACTTTAAGAATGTAAATTATGAGTTTGGTTATTGCTCCGCCGATATTTCAAGTTTAATGTTCTATAAATTAAACTTGAAATTGAAATGTCGATTCTAATTTGTACTGGTAAACGAGCTGAGCCCAAGCATGTCCTGTTCGATTCGTTTGCCCCACTTACCAGCCCTACCCTTCATCTTTTGTTGTAAAGCCTATCAAAGTGAGGCCATTTTATTTCCCCTTGTTTTCTTTCTTCACCCTTATTTTTTTTTTATTATCCCGCATTTGGAAGCTAGAAAAGACCTTGTGAGGAGGAAAACAAGTTGCCTGCGAAAGCGTTTTATATGAAAGCTTTTTTATATGAAATATTTTTGTTTGTTTATATGACATGAGAAAATCAGGTTGAAAAAATGTTTTTTATGACAAGAAACCCTCACCAAAGCAAGAAAAAACCCAGGTGGGGCCCCCACGACTACCCTGCCTTACTTGGCCCACCTCTGAAAGCTATGGACACACCCTTACGCCAGCGGTTTTGATCTGATTCGTTTATCTCAGCACCCTCTCAACAACCTAGCTGGTGATGCAGGCCCTGCAGTGGTCAGGTTGGAAAATGTTAGAAACAAATTTTCCTTGTTTCAGTGTACAAAAGAAATCTCTCTCTCTCTCTCTCTCTCTACATATATATTACATGTTCATGTATGACAAGGTAATACATAAAACAATCATGTCCTAGTTTATACATGTTTTTAGTTTGAGAAGTTATAGATAAAAAAAATCAAGACATACATCAGATGAACTGTATGTACTCTTATTGAGATAATGCATTCTCCTTGGTAACAATTAACCCATAGATAATTTCCAGTTCCCACCATGCAAATTAGAACCGACTCATTTTGGCATAGCTTTGACCCATTAACAGGACCAGTTATTAATGTGATATTTTAGCCAAGTGTGTCATGGATTTTTTTTTTTCAAAATCATTTTTTCTCCCTGAGGTCCCTACGGGGCGGTTGTAGTTTGTCACTTGACATTACTGTCGGCCTTATAATGACTACCTCAATCTTTGGCTTCCAACCCTAATACCTAAGGTCGTCGTGCCAGCAACATAAAACTCCGAAGCTAGGACTCCTGCCCTTGGGCCTATGCTACGCATTGGCTTGCTCAGCGAAGCCCATGAGAATCGAACCTTGACTGCCCGTCTAGCAGTCAAGGCCCCCACCTGACTACGCCAAAATCCTTGGGGCAATCAACGCCCACTTGTTCTCTCAATGCCCAGCATTCCTCTGGCTGCTACATCAAACCTTGCCTGATCACAACTTCCTGAACAACCACAATCAGATTCTTAATCAAAGATCCCCTTAACAAATTCAGAGCACAATCACAAATATACTCGATGTAACGTGGTTTAGCAATGACTGCATACGGTCTTCAAATTACTCTCTTCCTCTCTCAACATTAATGTGAAGGAGAGGTTCCCTTAAGAAATTTGTTTATAATTCTTATATTGTGTTTCTTTCTTAGATTCCTATTTGATTTTGGATACAAGTTTCAATATTTTGAGAAATCTTATCTTCAAGTGATAATAGTTTCCTTGTTTTCAATGTTTGCTTCCTTGAGCCTCAATCAATACAACCTTCTAGAGTGTTTATTGAGATGTATTGAGAAAACATACCTATATATCGTACGAATCTAATGAGGTTTGAAAACATACCTATATATCGTACGAATCTAATGAGGTTTGTTCATGGTTCTTTAAAAAAAGTAGGCATTTGTGAATTTGAACATGGGGCAAATTTTAAAAAATGTAAGGCATTTCAAGAAACAAGTCATTTTTTTTATTCTATCATTTTTTGAAAATAAAATCCCATCTATAGCTTACAAGCCTTACTTTAATAAAATTACAAATGACAGGGGTTGGGGCTAGGGGTGGCAAAACCTGACACGACCTGCCAACCCGCCTCTTACGCGGGTTCGGGTTGGGCTTAAGCCAACCCGTTTAATAAATGGGTCAACCCGCCTAACCCGTTTATTAAACGAGTCAGGTTCGGGTTGGGGGTATGCCAACCCGCCAACCCGGCTGACCCATTTAATAAACGGGTTAGGCGGGCGGGTCAACCCGCCAACAAGTTGACTCGCCAACCCGACCCATCAACCCGACCCGCGAACCTGAGAACCCGTTTACCCGACCCAACCCATTTATTAAATGGGTTGGCGGGTCGTGTCGGGTTACTCATTTATTAAACGGGCCGGGTTCGTGTTTGCCACAGTCGACCCGTTTAATAAACGGGTCAAGTTCGGGTTGAGGTATACTGACCCGCCAAGCCGTCGGGTTGACCCGCCAACCCGACACGATTGCCACCCCTAGTTTGGGCAGGATATTTCACAAAATAACTGAGCTGCGTCAAATACCAACAAAAAACATAACCGAAAGCCAGCAAGCATATTACTCGGATCAAATTGGACTTAACCCGAATATTATTCGGGTTGGCATTTTGTATGCCGATACCCAAAAATTTGGGTCCGTGGGTGACATGATACAAACCTAACTCATTGAGAGCCCCATTTCTTTTTTTTTTTTTTTTATTTTTGAAAGGCAAGCTGGGGTTAGGCATACCACCAATTATAAAACCGTACCATTGGGTTTTGAACTTGCCACGTGTAACAACTGCTCCTAACCTATCAGACAAGTGTGGAACCCCAGTATTGAAGAGGGGTGTTGTCAATGGGTCGGGTTTACATGGATCCGACCCAAACCAAACCCTATAGGGGTTTGGGTACGGTGATAAATAATAAGACCCAATTAATACCTGGGTCCGGGCCCAAGGTCCGATTCATATATGGATTCGGGTATAGTTTGTGAAATTTTATACCTGACCCGAGTTCGATTAAGACCCACAAATTTTTAAAATAAAAATGTTAAAAAATATTGTTTGACCGGGTATGATCCGGGTCTGATTCATGTAGTGCTTATCGGGTCCGGTTATGATTTTTCTTATAATGGACCCGATTAGACTCGGATCCGAACCCAATACCATACCCGAAAACAGGATCCAAGTCTGGTTTTACCTGGGTCCGAACCAAACCCGACCCGTTGACGCACATAGTATTGAGCCCAAGTTGTTTTTACCAACTTTACATCAACTTAACCGCACCTAAACCATGGTTTGACCTGGGTTGGGTTTAGTTTAACCACACCCTCGAGGAAGGCAAGGGTTTTGGGCGATAAAGTCCATCGCGACCTTCCCTCCTCTCTAGTCTCTACGCAGACAGAGAGAGAGAGAAAGAGAAAGAGATCGTTTTTTCTTGTCGTTTTTGGTAGGGGTTTCTTATTTCATCTCCAATTTCCTGTTCTCATTTTTTCCTTTTTTTCGGCTTCAATATCGTGGATCTTTTTCATTTGTTTCTTCACCCGTTTTGGGTTTCCGATCTGGTCAGTATTCCGTTCTTCGGCGTTATTTATTTTTTTGCGTCCTCTGAGATTTCTTGATGGATTTCGTTTGATTATATTTGGTTTTCGTTGTTGGATTGTTTCGAGCTATTGATGCGTTAGGGTTTTAGATGTCTTGGGATCTCGTTGAGTTTTGTTGGTTTGTGGAGTTGTGGTAGGTGGGGTTTCATATACTATCAATTTTGTTTTGTTTTGTTTTTCGTCTAGCTTTTTTTGGTTGTCAGAAAAACCCAGCGGTTTTGGTGGTGTTTGGATGTGTCTTCTTATCCAGAAAACTTGGATAACTTGTGATACTGTGTCGCAATACCCGATCTGTTCCATTTGTTTCATAATAAATGTGTTCATTTAAACTTCATCCTGACCTGAAATTTTGATTGCATGTGAGTTTTGTTTATTTTTCTGCTTGTTATATGTAGCTGCTCTGTGTTCTTTCTTTGTGATATACGTTTCCTTGAATATTCTTTAAACGTCCGGGTATAGGGTTTTTCTCTGGTCGTCGGTCTGTTTTTCTTGCAGTCAATTTACTTTTGCATGATGTTCCTGTCTATTATCTTTTCCCACCTTTTTTTTTGTTATTGGTGGTGATATTATGATATAATCAATCGACATGCATGATCATAGAAGCTATGTGGATGATGTTTTTCCTCCTCCTTGGTAACTATCCCCAGCTTTCCTATCACAGAAAAAGCTTGTGGGCTTAGGATTTACAAATCCTGATCACAGGGCTGTGACAAAAGCAGAAACGGACAACAGAAAACCTTATATCTTGATACAAAAGCAGAAATGGTCGTCGTCCATTTCTGCTTTTGTTACAGACCTGTGATCAGGATTTGTGGTTCTTTTTGTTATCTTTTCGCACATTTTTTTCCTGATGGTGATTATGCTGTGCTTAATTATCATGCGTGATCGTGGAAACTACATGTACAATTTATCTACCTTCTTGCTGATGTTAGAATTGGAACAGTTTAATTGTGTTAAACTTGCATGTTTTTAGGATTGCCACCTATGCCTGTCCTATAATTCTATGCATATGGCTATGCACATGCATATCTTGTAATTTTGTGACTCAGATGTTTTATTTATAGCTGTTCTTGATGGTTTTGGTAATCTGCAACCTTTTGCATTTGTGGTCAACATGAATGCCTGAAGCTGGTGTCTTTTAATGACTGGTATTTTTTTGCTTCTGTTAGGTGATTTATGTAGCTTATTTGTGTTGAATGCTGTTGCTTTTGATCAGAAGTTAGTCAATCAACTTTTGAGTTAGACTGGGTTTTCCATTTTTTTATCTTTTTGAGTGCCTTTATGCTGCTTAATAGAATTGAATCATTCATCCGCATATGAATGTCTATTTGTATAACATAACCATAGTTGCAGTACTGGGACTTGTGGCTAGGTTTGGCTTGCTGGTGGTTTTCAGTTCTAATCTTTAACCTGTAGGCTGTTTGCTTGTTCCGTGCAGGCACACACTGCACTGCTGTCCTCTTTGTTGTTCAATAATATCATTTATTTTTGTAGTAGAAATACGTTTTTAATAGCTTTTGTAGTGGACACACCACTTGTAAATTGCTGTGGACCAAGTAGAAAGGTCCGATTCTCCAACCAGTACCAAAAATATGGGCAGTATCTGTGTTTATTTGTTTCAGGAATTCCAAGTTTATGCTGCAAAACACATTTTTTCCTATGTCACATGGGTACAGGGTGCAGGTTCAAAGGTATGACACTGCAAATTCAGAAAATGTGGGTATGTGGTACAGCTATATATTATATACATTCATAACTATAATATAATATAAACATCTTATATATGTATATAAAACATCGATGCCGGCAAATTTAGTAAGTGGACAGCAGTGCAGGCATACACTGCACTGCTGTCCTCTTTGTTGTTCAGGAATATTGTCAAATTATTTATTATTGTGGTAGAAATATGATTTTAATAGCTTTTGTAGTGGATACACCAAATTAGTACTTATAAATAGCTGTGGACGAAACAGAAAGGGCGGACTTTGCAACCAGTACTGGGCATATGGGCAGTATTTGTGTTTATTTGGTTTAGGATTTCTAAAATTTATGCTGAAGAACGCATTTCTTCCTATGTCACATGGGTACAGGGTGTGGGTTTGGAGTTATGACATGGAAAACTTGAAAAATATGTGTAATGCCCCAAAATTTAACCCAAAAATGCGGTAAAAAATTTAGGGGTATTACAAAATTGATATCAGAGCCCAGGACAGTAAAAGGGTTGGTTCATAGCACATCCAACATCGTCTGGAAGTTAGTTTTCAACTTAGCCAATGGAATATTTTTATCTTGTGTTGTTATTCTCAGATTTTTTTTGTGAACTTGAGAACCTTGAAATGAATACTAGGAACATCACACATCGGTCTTGACTGAAAGACCTAGGAATTATCTTGATTTTTATCCGGATAGATGTCATGGGCAGCCAAATTCAGCAATGTTATGGATGCTCTTAACGACCTAATCAGGGTCGTACAACAGCATGTGGCTGCAATGCGTGGGAACAACTTGCAACAATTGGTTCAAGGGAATTTTAACAAAAGGAAGTTTGGCGGTCCAATGAGTATGTATAAGAACTTCGGTGGAAAGTTCTCATCACCTGCTAATAAGCGGAAGCATAATGGAGGGCACATGCTACTGCCAAACTGAATCAATGGTGTCAGAAGTGCTATCATTTTTATAATGGACAGGCGTGCCCTCGTGACACGGGTGCATGCTTCTATTGCGGGAAAATACGTCATTTTGTTCGTGAGTGTCAGAGGAAACATGTTGATGTTAAGAATCAGACAACGACAAAAATCCTCACCAACAAAATGGTAATTTTTGAGCTGCCCAAAAAGGAAGTGTCTCAGCACTTTTGTTGCTGAAGATGGAAAACCAATGACAAGCGAACAACCGGGGAAGGTCAGCCCCAGCAGCAGCTGCGGCAACAGCCACAACAATAAGTCAAGCTGAACTAGATTAAGAAGGGACAAAATTCTTTTAAGAGTGGAAAAAAATGTAATATCTAAGATTTTTTCAATACATTTTTTTGAAAATAAAGATGAAGATTCTAGATTTGGGTTTCAATTGGGTGGTTATAATTCTTAACACCTGGATTTGAATAACTTAAAATCTTACGGTTATATGTATTCATATTCAGGCTTTTGTCAGATTCAAGCCCTACTCATTCAGATTCAGATCCAAAAATCCAATTTTTAATTGGATCCTACTTTGGATACAAGATTCGAGATCCAGGATAGATGTGAGATAATACATGACCCAATTGATATCCCTAGGTTCATGTTTAAATTCTTGTTGGATTCTAAAAGTAAGTCTTGAATATTCTAATAGGTGGATGTAGTATTGAATTGGGATTGACCCAAGAATGTCGGAGACATCAGAAGTTTTCTTGGATTGGCAGGTTATTATAGGCGATTCATACAAAAAGAAATCAAGTTTGAATGGACCGACAAGTCTGAGGAGAGCCTCATGACTGCACCTATCTTGATGTTGCCACTGGTCTAGGTAGATTTGTTGTATATACTGATGCCTCAGGCATTGGCCTGAAATGTGTCTTGATGCAGAACAAGAAGGTTATAGCCTATGTATCATGACAATTGAAAATTCATGAGAGGAATTATTTGACCTTTTTCAACATTGGATGAAGACTAGTAGAAGATTTTATAGCTTGGAAGCTCTTCTTCGACGATGATGACACTGTCAGATTGTTGAGTTTGATTGTCCAACCTGAGATTATCAGCAAAAATCTTCACATAGCAATTGAAAGATCCATATTTTGGAAAGCCCAAGTACCTCTTTAGGGGAAGTATACCTCTATGCAGGTAAAGTGGACTTCCGGTTTAAAGGTACCATTGGCATTAATGTGTTATTGTTTTCTTGAGCTTGTGTAAATGTAAATCTACTAAAGAGTAGGTAGTATTTGGCTCATAGTAGTATTGTACCCTAAAAAGGTACTTGGGCTAATCTGCCCTCTTTTTGTGCTGAGTGACATGTCCCTTGTGTTTTAAAACACTGAATTTGTTGTACAACATGCAGTTTTTGTCCCAGGACAAAACAAAATTCAAGACAAAATTGTTCTTGGGCCAACTTGCCTAATATTTAATTCACAAAATACAATGAACTATAACACAAGGTTTTTATTTCAGGTTCTCAGTCATGTCAACTACCATTCATAAAAAGATTGGACCAAAACAACACACTATCGCTGGGATATGATTTTCTAATATAGGTTTGCCAAAACAAGTTCACTATTCTAGAGAGAATCTCAGATCTCACTTGCAGAGGGCATATCTCCCTCATCCAAACTCAGATGAATGCAAGGTTCGGACTGAAGTCTTCTTCTACGTGCGTAGTGTCCCCATAAATTTTTAGTTTTTTCTTATGGATAGATTTAGAGAAATCGAATTTACAAAAACATTGGTCTGATCTAAAAACTCAAAAAACAATTTTGATCTATTAAATCATCATTAAGTAATGCATAAACACCTATGAACATGTTTCTAATACATATCTAAACATCATATCATGAAACACATCAAGAAACCATAGAGAACTTGGATCTCCAGAAAACCTATTTTGGGTTTTGAAGCCGTAAAAATACTCTAGAATATGTCAATTCTCAGATCCTACTTAGATCTGGACTGTTTTTTGGTCTAGGATGCGTAGGAGATTCGTCCCCATGCATGGATCACGTACCCTAGGCAGTACACACATCAGATGTTAGAGAAACCCTACCTCGAATCGGTTGGGTCTATGTATCCTTCATCTTACGATTGTCAATTTATAAATTTTCAAAATACCCTAGCCTCATCTCTTTCTACCATAGCCGTTCATCTCTAGATTGACCCTATAATCTAATGAGGCCTCATATTTAGGTGTATTATTTTCTTAAATTATTTTTCATGTAGTAGTGATGTGCCACATGACACCCTCTCATCAAACCCCATATGGGTCCCACTCCCAAAATTGTGTGGGAGTTCTTGCTACATCAAAACCCCTTTTGCTAAAAGCCCTATTCTTAGGAATATTCTCTTAAATTAACTATAATTAATTAATATATTATCTTTAAAATAGGAGGGAGGCCACTTGGCACCCCCACATTGTTTTACAATGTGCTAGGGCTCCTCTCCCAAAATCGTGTGGGAGGAGATAGAGTCCAAATCAAGCCCCAAATCCTAATCTCCTAATTTGGTTGGTGACTAGGGGGTTGCCTGATGCTTTTTTGTGCCTATCGCGTGCCTACAACACTTTGCATATATTTCTATTTTTTATAAAATTTGACCATACAGATGTGATCTACATGCTTGATTTTGTGGGAATCGACTTTTGGATCGTTTGATTCCAACACCCAGTTAGGTTTTTATAAGATTAAAAAATCAATGGTCTACAATTTCAAAAATTAATCAATGCTTAAAAATTCATTTTTTTCCTTAAAAAACATGATTCAAGTGTGATTTCCTAGTAAATCGATCATGGAGAACACATCTATAGGGTCAGATTTTTAAAAAACAACTCAAAAACCCCTATCCAAGCAGTAGGCATGTGGTAGACACAAAAAGGGTTAGGCAGCTACCCTTTTTCCTTAGGTTAGTTATCTAATTAAACATATATTAAATAATATATAATATAAGATAAGATAAGGGGGGATGCCACTTGGCCACCCCAAATCAGCTTCCAATTGGTTATGGACTCCTCTCCCAAAATCATGTGGGATGAGATTAGGGATGGCAGTGGATTGGGGCGGGGGACAAGGTCTCCACCCCGCCCCGTTTCAAAATCCGAACCTTCATCCCCGCCTCCATCCCCGCACGGGGATGGATTTTAACCTCCACCCCCGCCTCCATCCCCGTTTCATGTCCTCCACCCCCAACCCAAACGGGGGCGAGGCGGGGCGGGGCTAGGCGGGGACGGGGACGGGGCGGAGCGGAGCAAGGAAAAGTGTAAGTCCATCCCCGCACGGGGATAGATTTTAACCTTCATCCCCACCTCCATCCCCGTTTTATGCCCTTCATCCCCGGTCTGAACGGGGCGAGGCGGGGCAGAGCCCTATTGTCCCCCGGTCCACTGCAATCCCTAGAGGAGATAGAGTCCAAACTAATTCCCTAACCGAATTAGTTAGGGGATTGGATTAGTTTTCTAGCTTAGCCATTAAGCTAAGCCTAATCCATCTCACCAATTATTTATTAAATACTTAATTTCCAACTAGGAGAGAGAGTGGAGGACGCCCCACCCTTGCTGGAGCTTTAATTAAAATATTAATTTAATCCCATGTGTTGCCATTTGGCAATTTGGATCCAAGTGGGGCCCAATAGAGGGGCGCCCCACCCTATGAACTCCAAGTTCCTTGTTAAACCTTATTTAATCACCTAAATTAAATTCAAATTTATTCAAGCTTAGATCTAATTAAATTCTACATGACATCTAAGTTAAATTCACTTTGAAACTCAATTTACATTTGGATTGCAAAATCAAATAGAACTTTGCTTTCACTTTAAATTCGACTTGGGTATAAATTCAACCTAAAATTGAACATTAAATTAAACAAGATTATTGGATTAAATCCATCAAGATTAATCCAAAACTAAATTCAAGTCATAAATGCACATAAAATTCATATTTATTTTATTTATAATTGTAAAAAATTTATGGGTATTACAATATGGGTACATGGTTACAAATATATATAGGTAACTAAAAGCTAAAAAAATTAAATCATACTTAGAGGTAAATCAATTATATACAACAACAACACAACAACAACAACAACTACGCCTTCATCCCAAAACAATTGGGGTCAGCGATATGAACCAAAAAAGAAATTCATTTTGGGTCTTCCACATGAATCCTTTTCCTCCAATCATTTCTATCCAACGCCATGTCCTCGGTGAGGTTCAAAGCATTCATATCCTTTCCTATCATCTCCATCCAAGTCTTCCTAGGCCTACCCCGACCTCTTTTAACTAATATATTTTCCCATTTCTCCAACCTTCTAACTGGAGCATCATTAGGCCTTCGCCGAATATGTCCAAACCACCGTAAACGATTCTCTCGCATCTTATTTTCAATGGGTGCAACACCTACCTTCTTACGTATCTCTTCGTTCCGAATCTTATCTTTTATTGTATTTCCACACATCCATCTAAGCATCCGCATCTCAGCTACACTCATTTTTTGAATATGATGTCTCTTGGCAGCCCAACATTCCGTACCATATAGTAAAGCGGGTCTAATAGTCGTCCTATAAAACTTTCCCTTCAACCGCAATGGCATTCTACGATCGCACAGCACTCCAGTAGCACTTTTCCATTTCATCCACCCAACCTTTATCCTATGATTTACATCTCCATCAATTTCTCCATACTTTTGAATGATGGATCCCAAATATTTGAAATAATCATTCACCGGTATATCTTGCTCACCAAGCTTCACTACACTCCCATCACTACTTCGTTGCTTACTAAACCGACATTCCATATATTCAGTCTTACTCTTACTCAACTTAAAACCTCTAGCTTCCAATGTCTGTCTCCATAATTCTAACTTAGCATTAACCCCAGCTCTAGACTCATCAATCAAAACAATATCATCAGCAAACAACATACACCACGGTACATTTTCTTGAATTGATCTCGTAAGCTCATCCATCACTATCGCAAATAGGAAAGGGCTTAAAGCAGATCCTTGATGTAACCCAACCGTTATCGGAAAATTGGTTGTCACCCCTCCACAAGTGCGGACATTGGTTACTACTCCTTCATACATATCTTTAATTATACTAATGTACTTGAGAGAAACACCTTTCTTCATCATTGTCCACCAGAGAACGTCCCTAGGTACTCTATCGTATGCCTTCTCTAAATCAATAAAAACCATATGCAAATCTTTGTTCCTCTCTCTATATCTTTCAATAAGTTGTCTAAGAAGATGTATAGCTTCCATAGTTGATCTTCCAGGCATAAAACCAAATTGATTCTCCGATATCATGACAACCTTCCTCAACCTAGACTCAATCACCCTCTCCCAAAGTTTCATAGTATGACTCATGAGTTTTATACCACGATAGTTTGTGCAATCTTGTATATCACCCTTATTCTTATATAAAGGCACCAAAGTACTCTTCCTCCACTCATTAGGCATCTTATTTGTTCGCCAAATCAAGTTAAAAAGATTTGTCAACCATTCTAAACCTTTCTCTCCCAAGCATTTCCAAGCCTCGATAGGTATACCATCTGGGCCAACTGCCCTTCTTGATTTATATACAAACAATAAAAATTGTGAGGAATGCAAATATGAAATACAATAAAATGAAAGTATAAAACCTAGCAATAGTCACCTATATCGTTCAAGGTAATTTCTTTTCGAGGGTTTTTCACAAAGAGATTTTCAAAAGTTTAAAAAATTGAAAAAATACAAATAATAATAATAAAATAAGAAAATAATAAGTTTTGCATGATTTTTCTTCCAAAAATCTAAAGAAACAAATATTAAAACTTTTTAAAAATGTAAAAGAAACAAAAAAAAAGGAAATGCAAACTTCAAATATAAAAGAGTTTTTCCCAAAAATATCTTGATATTATAGTGATAATTTCGTGATATTTTGACTTCTGGCCATATTTTGAAAATATCTCGAGATATTCCCGATATTCGAATCAACATATTTGTGTTTTACTCCCTGTAACTCTTCCTCGGCCATGTTTAGGTAGAATAGTAGAGCAAGTAACCAAGAGGCACTAGATTCTCTTTCGGATAGGCCCTCTTTCCCTGAAAGGGGAAGGAAGCTTGGAATGTATCAACTACCTTGAAATAGTCGATATTAAAGCAATATTTTCAAAATATCATCAATATAGGTGACATTGATACATACAATAATGAAACGAAGGAAATAATAAAAACAAGTAAAAAACCTTAAGAAACTTAAAAGAAAAAAGGTTTGGGTTGTGTCGGGACTGGACTCTGGCCCACCCTGCACCTGCGCCAGCCCCACCCGACACGTCTGCCTCAACCCCTCTGAGACACCCATGTGACATAGGTTTCTTCTATGTTGGCATTGTTATGCCCTATATTTTGAGTACTAATGTTTCATGGTTTATACCAAGGTTTCGGAGCTAGGAAGCGGGAGCAGGAAACGATACGGGAAGCGAGAAGCGAGGCATCCTAAAATTTATAGGAAGCAGAAAACGAAGTATCAATTTGAGAGCAAAATAGGAATAAAAATGAAGCAATATGGTAACTGAATAGGAATCAAACAAGAAGCAAATAAAAACTAAAATAAAATTTATTATTCTTATATTTCATGATTTTCAGTAGAAGGGTTAAATTTTTGTTAAAATCTAACTGATGGTTACTAATTTAGAGAAAGTACATGGGTAGTGAGTGGAAGCGTGAGAGGAAAATCATGAAAAGAAACATGAGAAAAGAATATAGGAAGCATAAACCATGCGTGTGGGAAGCATAGAAGAAGCGTTGGGGAATCGAGATTCCCATGAAGTTTTGGAAATGAGGATTGTTGCACTTTCGAAGCGAGTTTTCAGGAAGTGCGCTTCCCACCTACCTAAGAAGCTTCTGGTAACTCTGGTTTATATCATAATTCCCTATATTGTTCAAGGTAATTTCTTGCCAAGGGTTTTTCTTGGCGAGATTTTCTAAAGCTGTTTTTTCTCGGAAAAATCTTGGGAGTTTAAAATGAAAAAAATATACATAATAATAAAAAAGATAAGAAAAAAATAAATCTTTTATAATTTTTCTTGCAAAAATTTAAAGGAACTAGATTTAAAAGGTTTTGAAATATAAAAGAAAAAAAAATAGAAAATGTAAGGTTAAAATATAAAAAATGAGTTTTTCTCAAAAATATTGCGATATTATCACTTTTTTTGGAGTTTGGGTAAGGCAATATATTGCCAATAATATCGTCTGACCCGATATTATCATGATATTATCAGAATATCGGTGACACTGGTTCATACCTAAGGATACTGGTTTATCAGTAATTTCAGAGAATATGGAAACCTCTTTTCCTCAGTCAACTTTTGAAAATCTTGCTGTCAACCTGTTGGCGTAGATTTTGATGTCCATATGCTAACCTGATATTTTTTCAGTTAGAACTGTTTGAATTTTTTTTTGTTGGGTGGTTATTTATGAACCTGGGGTTGTGTAATTTTTCTGGTTGAGATTGTTAGATCTATAAGATTGGATCCCTTATTTGGTCCTGCCATTGTAGATTGTAGAATGTGTTGCCCTTACCACAGTAGAGTTGAAAATTTCAACTGTATCCCATTTTTTTAGGTGCACTGGTTGAATTTTTGTCTGGATGTTTTTCTTTATTTCTTTTTTCTCCCCTTTGAAGGATGTTGTTGGTGCTTTTACAAAAAGAATGTGACTTTCATGGAGGACAATGCATTGTCTTTATGGATTGGCTTTTCTTTTTCCAAATGTTGTAGCATATCATTGTGACTAAGATCTGTAAAAAACTGTGCTTACACCATATCTGTCTAATATATCTGGGATACTTGGTGCAATAGTTATTTTGTTTATTAGTGAAAGACATCATTGAAAGTGCTTTCTGATGTTTGTACAGTGACAATGCCTCGCTATAATGATGACCGTCATGGTAACACACGCCTTTATGTTGGTCGCCTTTCCTCCCGCACACGCTCACGCGATCTTGAAGACGTTTTTAGCAGATATGGCAGGTAATTAAGTTTTCAATGGTATATAATATTGCGAATATTGAGATGTGATTGGCTTTGCTTGTTTTACGTGGTTTGAAAAAAAATCCTTGATTTTCACAACAAAGTTTGTCATAATGCAGCTGAGCATCTGCAAGTATCTATATTGGTAGCCTCTGCTTCCACATATATCTTTATCTAGGTCCTGCTATCAATGATCGGGTGATCTGTGATCATCTACATTTGATATGTCTTCAGTTTGGGTCCTGCTTTAGGAAGGTGTTTTGGTTACTGCTTGAGGAAATTTGGTTTAGTAATCTTTTCTAAAGTTTTTTGTTTGTCTTTTCAATTTTATGCCGTACAAAATCGAGGGGTGTTAATCTACTGTTGCAACAGGTCTGTTGATAATCTCACACACCTTACAAAATCGAGGGTGTTAATCTCCTGTTGCAACAGGTCTGTTGATAATCTTACACATTGTGTGTCCATCTTTGGGGTTTCAGCCTCTTATCTTATTTATGTCCTTCCTTTGGCTTGGCATACCATTGAGTGTCTTCTGCAAGAAACATTACCAATAATTTGCGTTCACATTCTATGTGTGGTGGCCTTGGTCATCATACATGAGCCAATGCTCCTTTTCGCTTTTGGATTGATTTTATCAGCCTTGCCCACTATTTGTTCTGTTCCCTTTTCTCTAGTATGTCTCGTAAACATGTGGATCCTTAATTTCTGGCCAGCTGTGATCATTTGCTTGATCATGTACCTTAGTGGGTGGTGGGGTTAGCACCTTCATCATGTCTTTTTAAGACATTTGGCCTTAAACCAAGCCAGCCTTTGTGCTTGGGTTTTGGTTCTCTACTCTCTGTTACCTTATGATCCTTATCTATGTGAGAAGGTTGCACCCTCAGGTGGTCTTGTTTTTTTAACTTGAATGATCTTGTTGAAGGTTACTGGGCTTTTGCCTAACCTGGAGGTCTATGGTGAGAGGGTGCCCTTGGTGGAATTGGTGGCTATTCTTGCAGAATTAATAGGAGGATTTGGCGCATTCTTTCTGAAATGATGTTATTGCGTGTTTTTATGATGGCAACGGTCACAAAGTGGTGTTTTGTTCATCTTCTGAGGGGCGAAGTATCATACCCTCCGGTAGTTAAGTCATGATGGACTTACTGTTTCTGGCAAACGTTTCCGCAGAGTGCGAGATGTGGACTTGAAGCATGACTTCGCCTTCATTGTAAGTGTATCTGCTGCTCATGTTATTTTTCTTGTTTCTTTCATCACATTGATAGGATGAGTTCTATTTATGCTGCAAAGTTACTTATCCACATCACAGACTGTATCTGCTTTACCTTATACCAGTTTTCCACCGTAATCCAAATGTGGGCCTCTATATGTGTATCTTTTGTTCATCTTTCATTTTCCAGGAATTTAGTGATCCTCGAGACGCTGATGATGCTAGATACAGATTGAATGGAAGAGAAATTGATGGAAGTAGAATCATTGTAGAATTTGCAAGAGGGGTAAACTTCTGATTCCTTCTTTCTGCAAAGTGTGTTTGACATTTTTTCCTGAAGCGTGGACATGTTTGTGCGTATTCATATTTGAGAGTATTCTACCTGACTGTCTTTTGACTAAGAGTGCATTGGGCTGTGCTGCCTGTGGGTCACAGCCAGGCCTTTTAATCCTCAAAGCAGCCTGTTCCCTGTCGATGGGTAGTTAACCTGATTAAAAATAGAAACAGGCCATTCCAGCCCGATCTGTTTTCCTTTTCAAAAAAGGATATTCCATGGTTTTGGCACCGACGCCGGTGTGGACCAGCCTGTTGACTTGGCTAGCCCTGGCCCTTCAATGGGCTGGTTGCCACCTGGCTCTGTCAGCCTGCTGCCTACCCACCCCTATTTTGAGATTCTGTTTCTGGCTTTTCACATTGCCGTGCCATTGAGCTTAATTTTAGTTAGTTATCCACCAAATATGAACTCAAGTCAATGGATGGCTTCTTCTCATAGATATTTGATGTACTGCTCGAATCATTTATAGTTTCCGAGAATCCCTGTGTGCTATGACTATGAAGACATTTGGTACTGCAAATGAAAAGGAAATGTGTTTGCATGAACTTTAAGATGCCAAGCACAGCTGTGTAGACGCTTGAACTTTTGGGTGCTAGGCGTGACACAATTCTGTTAGGATATATAGGAAATATTATACCAAGTAGTCATGTGTTAGGAATAGAAAAAACCCACTTCTGGCATGCTTTTCTGATCTATAAATATTCTATACTTTCTCTAATTGCAGTGTGTGTGTGTGTGTATATATATATATATATATATATATATATATATATATATATATATATATATATATATATATATATATACATGCACACAATAGTACAACCCAGCTGTACCCTCACATTCATTTGTTTGGTTAGTTGTACCAGGCCTTTCTGTGTTGTGCCGTTTATGAGTGCACAGAGCAAGTGTTGCTGGCAAAATTTGCAGATAGTTTGGGCTGTTTTTGAAATTTTATGATGCATGAGGTTTTTAGTATTTCTTCTTGCTTAAGAAGATTATGTCTTTGCTTGATGCTTGTTGATGTTATGTTTTGTCCATTAATAGGATTTATGCAGAAACTTCTTTAGTTCATAGTTTATTTGTTAAGATGACTAAATTCATGTTGTTGTCATATTGTCAAGCCTTGTAATGTTTTTATTTTGTTGCTTATAACTAATTATGGCAAATTTCTGTCTGCTCTCTCTTTATAATGTTGTGCTGACGTTTGCTATTAGATCTACAGTCATTGCCAACTGAATATGACATGACATGCAATTGTCACCACTTTTTTTTTTTTGATAGGCAAGCTGAGGGATAAAACCATGTGGGATTTGAACTTGGGATCATGTTATCAGTATTGTATTGTATCATGTTATCAGTATTGTATTGCATCTTACGATACAATATGCTATATCACTTTATCGGCACACAGACTGATGCGCCACTGCATCAAGTATCACCAGGTTCCGATTATTGGGCCTTGTCTTAGGATATGGTGATGTATCGTACGACACACCCATTTTATTATCACTTTTGACACAATTGACAAATTTAGGTAGATCTGAATTTTTTTCTTTTCTTTTTTTAATTTAATGTGACTCTTAGTAATAAATATTTATTTTGTTAGTCATTACATATTGTTTTTCATGTTATAGTAGTTTCTATTTATGTTTAATTGATCATAATGCTTAAATTTGATTTCTTTTTTTCTATTGCATTCTATTTTTTCCCTAGTTTTTCTGATTTTTTGAGGTTCTTTTTAATTTTTTTGCAATATTGAAAAAATACTATGATAGTATGATATTATTGGCATTTTCAGCTAGGCTGATAATATTGGCAAAATATCATGTTATTTTCAAAATATGGCAATATTATTATGATATTTTTGTGATATTTAAAAAAGACTTATTTTATATATTTTAAGTTCAGTTTTTCTATTTTGGTTTCTTTTGTATTTTAAAAACTTTAAAAACTTGTTTCTTTATATTTTTTGCATGACATATTTTTTAATATTATCTATATTTTTAAATTTTTTAAAGCTTCCAAGATTTTCTCAAGAAAAATCACTTTATGAAAATATCTTCAAGAAAAACCCTCTCAAGAAATTTCCTTGAATGATACAGGTGACTATGATATATATACTTTATGAAAATATATGCAAGAAAAACCCTCTCTAGAAATTTCCTTGAATGATACATGAAAACATGCTAAATATATATGTATGTTAGTCCCTGAAAACATGCTAAATGGGTTTTTCATGGATTTTAGGTGCATTTTTTTGCTATTCTCACCCCATAGATGTGTTTTGCATGGTCGATTTACCAGTAATCGACACCTGGATCATGTGTTTTTGATGAAAATTATAAAGATACTTGGAGCCTTCAAAATTTACACAGATTTTGGACTCTTGATTTTCCGAACCTTATGAAAACCTATCGCTTGTGTTGGAATCAAGCGCTCCAAGAGCTGGTCCCTATAAAATCAAGATCACTTCTGTGGAGTCAAAATTTTAAAAATAAAACAAGAGCCCAAAAAACCAATTTAGCATGTTTTCGTCTCTCCATCTATGCTAAATTATTTTTTTTTGGAGAGGGAGAAAGCCACATTTAATCTTCTGAGTTCCAACTGTCCTAACCTGTTTCAGAAAACATAGTTACTGGTGTTCACTTGATCCGAATTGTAGATGTATTTTCTATAGCTTACTCGTGTAGATCAAGTATTTTTCATGTCCAAATATGATTTTGTTGCACTAAAACTTTATGTTGGAAAAAGGTCATGTTTTTTTGTTAAATTAGTGCAATCATGTTATTTTTAAAAAAGCAATAATAAACACAGATTCATATTGAGCAAGAAAGACCTGGAAGGCTGCAAGGATGATTTTCTCTAAGTGGTTAGGACAATGAGGTGTATAAATTGGTTCGGGCCTTCCAAATCTCATACCACCACGCTTGCCTTTTGAACTATCTCAAACTAGGACCTTTAACTGATGTCAAAAGCTTTCCTTAGAGCATGTTTGCAATACCTGTGGTTTGGTTACTTTCACAGGTATATTGTGATTTTAAATCACATTTTAGAACTTTCACAGGGGCATTGCAAACATACAAAAATGCAACCCGTGGAAGCCTCAAAACTTGTGTTAACACAAGTCCAACCCTGTGTAAAACTTTCAGTCTTTAAATGCTTAGCTGTGAAGGTGATAAAGCAGTGACATGACATGACACATTCTCACATCGATTTTCACACAAGTCAAATTCACAACCTAAAAGCAAACATGAGAAAGCTAATGCCTGAGAATTTGAATCATATAAATCACTTTCTCAGGGGCAAATCACTAGCTGAATAACCTGTGATCAAAACAAACATGCCCTTAATGTACACGAGGAAGAAAAGTTGTGTTGTATGACTGAATTTAAAAGTTCTCTTTTGATGTCTCTGAAAGTTTCTCTGTGAAAATTGCATTTCTTTTAATTGGCTTTGAGGTTGTGCATGATACCTCTTTGGAGCTCAACCAGTAGATAATGGAATTGATCCCAAAGCAAAGAGAAGCAAGGACTGTCTTCTAGCATTTACTTTTTCCAACTTTTCTTGAGTAACCATTGCTTTTTGTGTAGGGACCTCGAGGCCCAGGAGGTTCTCGAGAGTATTTAGGTAGAGGCCCTCCTCCTGGGTCTGGTCGCTGCTTTAATTGTGGCATTGATGGCCACTGGGCTAGAGATTGCAAAGCTGGAGATTGGAAGAACAAATGTTACCGCTGTGGTGAAAAAGGTCACATAGAAAGGAATTGCCAGAACAGTCCAAAGAACGTCAGGTATTAAGAACTATCTCACCTGTAGCCTTGTATGTTCTTTGGCTTACAAGTTCAGCTGGTTGATGATGGGGAATGTCATTGTAGGCATGGCCGGAGCTATTCCCGTTCCCCTTCTAGGTCACCAACTTTACGTCGTGGTAGAAGCCGTAGTCGCAGCTACAGCAGAAGCCGTAGCTACCGGTATTCTTCTATGCCTTCTTCAGTCTTAATTTTGAATAGTTTCATTGATGAATCATTTTTTATCAATTCTGTTCCTTGGTTGGTAGCAATAAACAATAAGGGTGCATTTCTAATCACTCTCTTGCACATCATCTATTTGTGCTCATTACCATAAAAATGTTCTATGTTCACAAAATCAATCTACTCAAAGCACAGCGAGGTGCAGATACGATTGAAATTTCTTAATTTCCTGTAATCATTGGAGGAATCTCATTACATTTTTTGAATCATTCCTGATGGGAATGTAGGTCCTTTACTGCTAACCTCCTAAATGCATCCATCACAGTGAATGGTCTTCCCTCTATATTAGTTGGCAGCCTTGGTTCCGATGGTGCTAATGTGCCAAAAATGGGTTTATAAGATTAAATATAAACCGGATGGTAGCATTTAACGATACAAAGCGCATCTTGTTGCCAGAGGTTTTACTCAAGAATACGGTCAAGATTATGAGGAAACCTTTATAGCTCAGTGGTGAAAATGGGAACTATTCGTATTATTCTTGGCCTGGCTATTGAACATGGGTGGACTTTTAGTCAGCTTGACATTAAAAATGCATTCCTGCATGGGAATTTAAAGGAAGAAGTTTACATGGAGCAGCCTCCAGGTTATGCAGAAGAGACCCAAAGAAATATGTATGCAAATTAACCAGCGCATTGTATGGATTAAAGCAAGCGTTCGGATCATGGTTTGAAAGTTTTTCCTTAGAAATTCAAAACCATGGTTTCATCCATTCTCAACTTGATTATTCTCTATTCATTTATAAGGATGGGACCACTGTGGTTTTCTTACTTATATATGTTGATGATATCGTGATCACTGGCAATGCCCCGGATCACATTCAGCGAATCAAGGTGCTACTAAGTATACGGTTCAAGATGAAAGACCTTGGGGAACTGAGATATTTTCTTGGTGTAGAAGTGGACAGACTGGATAGAAAAATGTCATTAACTCAACACAAATACACTCTTGATCTTCTGGGCAAAGCAGGAATGGCAGATTGCAAACCTCTAGCTACACCCAATGTTGTCAATCAAAAGCTCAACATTTGTGATGGTGAGTTGTATTCAGATGCGAGCAAATATCGCAGTATAGTGGGCATGTTACAGTACCTCACTCTTACCCAACCAGACATTGTATATTCTGTAAATAAGTATCTCAGTTCATGCACGAACCAAAAACTGGTCATATGGATGCCGTCAAACGTATTCTTCGTTATTTAAAAGGCACGGTAGGTGATGGACTTATATCTGTTCAGTCTTCATGGGGGACATCCAAACATGATATATTGGCATACACAGATGCAGATGCAGACTGGTTAGGGGACCCAGATGAGCGGAGATATGTTTCAGGATACTGTGTTTTTATTGAAAAAAATCTTGTCTCATGGAGTAGCAGAAAACAGAAGGTTGTGACAAGATCTAGAACAGAGACAAAGTATAGAGCTATGGCAGCTGCCAGAACTGAGGTGACCTGGATTAGGCATCTACTTACAGAAATGGGAGAGAATGTCTCAAGTTCGACACTCGTGTGATAATAGAAGTGCTATACAAATTGCAATCAACCTTGTTCATCACAGTTAGACTAAGCATATTGAGATTGACCAACATTTCATCCGACAAAAGATAGCGGACAAGGAGATTGAACTAGTATATGTGTCTTCAGAAGATCAGGTCGCTGATGCGTTCACAAAAGGTCTCACAAGTAACCGCTTGTGGTATCACATGGCTTACTCCCATGCACAACTTGAGGGAGGGTATTAGAATATGGATCAGATATGGATCCAGTCGAATCCATATCCGATACAGCCTCTTATATGTCTATGTGTAATATGTAATACTTGTACAGGGCAGTTTTGTCCATGTATTTTATTTGTAACCCTGTTAGTATTAATACAGGATTAGCGCAGCCATCAATGCATTGGAGTGGCTGCTGATTCCCAAATACCGAGTTCTCTCTTTTCTCTCTCTCACCGATTCTTTGATTCATTTAGGAGTTGTTTCAAAAATGTGGGTTCAGCGAGTCACCACATGCTCTTTTCTCCCATTATAACTGAAAGTTCTTTTCTTTCTTTCCCTGAAATCTGTGTTCATCAGGTTGCACATTTATTATGCGATGATTTATTGCTTTGCAGTTTATCATGTGATTGTTTTCCAGAAAAAAAGAAAGTTGAAACTTTTGTCTGATTGTGGCAGTCGGTCCAGGTCTAGGTCCCCTCAGAGGGATGGGCGCAATGCAATGGGTGAGGACAAATCACGAAGTCCTCGGTCTGGCAGGAGCCCCAAGCCAAACACAAGTCCACCTCCTACCAAAGGGAGGAGGCAGAGCCCTTCCCCTGACAGGCAGCGGAGTGTGAGCCCAGCTGGCAGCAGCCCGCGTGACAGGAGCCCACCACCAAGAGAGAGGAGGGAGACAGGTTGCCACCGTGGTTCTGATTACAGTGGCAGTCCAAGAAACAGCAGGAGCCCTGTAAGCCCAGACAGAGAAAGTCCAGTGGGGGGTAGGTACAGGAGCCCAGGCGCTAATGGGAGGAATGGCAGGAGCTCTTCGCCCATGCATGATGATGATGGGAGCCCGTTGGATGATGATCGCCACCGATCTCCTGCAAGACACAGTCTCTCCGGCCAGTGCCGAGGATTGAATGTCTGGTAATTGGATCTTGCAAACTCATAGTTATAACTGGTTCTTTTTATGGATGAAAAAAATATTTTGCCTTTTATTTAAAACTGTGTACTGGCAAGAAATTCTGAATTTAGATACGTGGTAATGGTGGTGTGTTCTCTTTTTCTATAATGTTCTGTTCAAAAGCAGCCGCAGTTATTGGATCCATGAATTAGCGGTAGAAAATCTGATGGCAGTTGGCTTCACACCGTGTCTCCATTCTGGTATAGGGAAATGAAGGCTTGTGGATGTGTGGCATGGCTGGCTTCTTTTTTTCGGAGATGGATTTCTCATGCTTGTTGCACCGGCGAAATGAGAAAAGCTATTGGGAGAAGAAACTTACCCGGGGATGTGGGAGGCGTTCATCGAGCTTTAAATTGAAATTTAGCCTGTTTGACTTGAAATAAGGCACCAATTGGCCTTTGTTTAAGTAATTCTATTTTTTGGGTTATTTAAAAAAATATCGAGTTTTTTCTTTTATTTTTTTTTAATTTAGATTCATATACAAAAAAAACTTATAATTCAGACCTATTGCAACCCCTTTTTAATAAGTTATAATAATTAATAACTTTAAAAATTACCATTTTTATTCACACTAAATATAAATATTTTTTTTGATAGGCAAATATAATTATTTTTGTTTTACCCAATTTTTGCTAAATATAAATATTTTATTCTCTCTCTCTCTCTCTATTTGTTTAGGAGGTTTCAAAATCACCATCTTTAATGGGTTCTTGCCATTGGGTTCAACGCAAAGTCACCATCTTTGGGTGGGAGATTGTCCAACCACAAAATTTCAGTTAGGGATGTCAACTGGTCGGATGTAACCTGGCATTTGATCTGAATCCAAATCCAATTAGTTGGATTCTTTAGCCATATCCGGATCTGATTAAAAATCAGATTCGGACATGGTATTAATTTTGCATTGAATTTTGAATCTTAGTCCAATTAAAACCTGAATCATATTATGGAAAATGATTGTAGGGCAAAAAACGATGTGTTTTTTAAAAAGCCTTCTAATTTTTAAATCTGTTCAAAGTTCAAAATTGTAACTTTTTGTGTTGTAGGACCTTTTCACCCTTTGTACATTCATTTTTTTTCTTAAATATTCAAATATATGAATTTTATCTCATGTTTGTGAGTGTCCCCTTGTTTTCACATTTGCGACTTCACACGTAAATGTCTTCATACATTAGCGAACACCAGTCCTTTATACCAGTTTTTTGTAAAAGGGAGTTAAAAAAAACTGACACTTTTAAGTTTTAACTTTTAATGACACTTTAAAAGCATCGCTAGAGCTTTTAGTGATTATTTAAAAGTGCAGTGGCCCTTTAGCGATACTTCAAAAGTGTCACTAAAGCTTTTTTTGGAGGAAATTCATATATTTGGAAGGACATATGCCTGCAAATTTCATCATATATTTGTGACATTCGCTTCGTGCCCCTACAAATTTCCTTCCACATGCCTTCAAATATGTGAATTTCCTGCCTGCTTCCGCGTGCAAATTTTCTTTTGTATCTGTGACATTCACATATTTGGTAGGACATTTCAAAAGCGACACTTCAAAAGTTCTGCTCCCAAATATACGAATGCCCTATCACATTCACATATTTTGGGAAGACATCGCATATTCTTATATTTTGAAATTTTTTTTACAAGTGGTAGAAAATTCACATATTTAGGAGAAAATTCACAAAGAAGAAATTTGCATATTTGAATATTTGAGAGGGAAGTTCTAATATCAAAATAAAATTCACGTGTGAAGGGCGAAAGGATCTTTTATAGCAAAAAAGTTGCAGTTTTGGACATTGGGAGGATTTTCAAAATTGTAGGCTTTTTTTGGGTAACACATCATTTTTTTCAGTTTTATCTTTTTTCCATCCAACTTCAACCCGAATCTGACCAGTTGACATTTCTAATTTCAGGTTTTTCTCCTATTTTCACATGGTGTCAACTTGATTTGAGGTTCCTCTGCACCATAAAACCATTATAAGATCACCCAATTTGAGAAGCATCATGAAGGCTTAAAGAGACCCTTTTCTTGAACGTCTGATCTTGGTTGTGGAAGGAGACTCATGCATGATGAATAGAGAAGAGGGGATACGTGGTGTGAAGTTTGAATCAGGAGAAAAAAAGAAAGGAGATTGAAAAGAGGGGAGGAGTTGTGAAGGGTAAAACCAAGATTTAAAGTGAGAATTGCCTAAGAAACCAACAGTGTTTACCTACAAAGGGAAAACATAAGGTGATTCTGTACCATGACACCATACATTTGTATCAATGTAGTTTTTAAATGATAGATCTAACTGTACAAATGTGTTAAGCATGATTTGTTTACTATGTTAAAGGGTTTTATCATGTCTAATGCATTATAAGATACTATTTTTGAGACAATGAAAATCAGTGACTTACGATTCATGAAAATAAGGGTGGTTTAGAATGATATAAAACTTCATATTTCAGTCAACTAACATATGAAAATAATAAAATAGAACATGTTGAACGTGATTCAAAGGTTAGATTTTGCATTTGGAGCATAGATCTATGTAAATCAAGTGTGTTCCACCATAAGTATCACAATATTGTTAGGAAAGTTTTAAAATTGGTGATTTCTTTCCACCAAAAGTGCTTTAAAAAGTTTAGTCCCATATCTAAGAGAAATTAGTTTTTCTAGTGGTTTAAATACATGCTTTGTTCTCTATTTTTTACTTTGGTAAGCCTTCTGTCTTTGGGTGGCTTGCGAACATTGCTGCGCATCGTGCAACAACGAATGCGCCATTCGCGCGCACACGCGCGTGCGCAAGGGTGCTTGAGGCACAATCTGACGTTTTAATGATGCACTTTGCACTTCGCACGCTCGCAGCGGTGCGAGGTGCAAATGTCCGTTTTGAGTTTTCGGTTTTGAGTTATTTGGTCGTTTGAAAGGCTTTAAGTTGCATGTATATCGAGTTAATGTTCCATTGTGACTGTTGGACGGTTTTGAAGGCTTTTGATTGACAGTCAAAGGTGGGTGACCGTTCAGGTACCTTTTCATCATATTTTCAAACCGTCAGATTTATGGCCATTAATCTCATTTATCGCAAAACGTTTTGGCCTCTCTAAAAGTCTATAAATATCTTCTATTTTCGTCTTTTGTAAAACAGAAGAATTTTCTGACTCTCCAATCTTCTTCTTCCTTCTTCTCGATTTGGCTTGCTGAGTACAAGTGTGGTAGAGATCATCTGTCCTTGCAAAGCAGTGACTCTCTTGAGGTTCAAGCCTAGTTGTATCCTGGGATCTCAGTCGCAACAAACCCCTTTTCGCTTCTTCGAACTTCCCGGAGTGGGGCGATTGAAGTTCTAAAGACAACGATCTTAAGAACGTGCCTCTAGGCTTGAGATCTCTTTTTTGAAATCCATTTTTCACAAGGTTGGACTAACCATTTTAGAACTTCAATATGGCCTCTGGTTCGACATCCAACTCCATCAATCTGCTTAGCCGTGACCTTGAAAAACTCGATCGATTTGATGGGTCAAACTTCAAGCGGTGGCAATCAATGGTCTCTTTCTTGTTGTCTGAGCTGCATATCGACTATGTTCTCAAAAAGCCCTGTCCCACTGTTGTTGTTGGAGAAGTTGAGACAAAAGAACAGAAGAAAGAACGAGAGAAGTGTTATACTGACAATTATCGATGCAAAGGGCATATCCTGAACACTTTAGCCGATTCTGTCTTTGACTTGTATTCACCATTGGAGTCGGCTGGAGAGTTGTGGAATGGTCTCGAGATCAAGTACAATGCAGAAGATGCTGGTAACAAAAGGTTTATCGTAGATCAATATGTTAATTTTTTTATTGTTGATGATAAGCCTATACTTGCTCAAATTTCTGAGATGCAAATACTGGCCTATAAGATCAAAGGAGAAGGTATGTATCTTGAGGATGACTTCCAAGTTGCTGTCATCATTGGAAAACTACTGGATTCCTGGAAAGAATATAGGAATCACCTAAAACATAAAAATGAAAAAATCACTTTAGATGGTCTTCTTAAGGACATCCGAATTGAGGAGAAGACTCGTCTTTGTGACAAAAAGAATTCGAGTCCTAAAGAAAGTTATCCTAAAGTGAATTTTGTTAGTAATAAGGGTAGCAAAATCATGAAAACCCAAAAAATCAAAAAGAATTTCGTGAAAGGGAAAAAGTCAACTGCTAAAAAGAAAATTAGTTGCTATGTTTGTGGCAAGTTTGACCATTTTGCTAGAGAATGCAGAGAACAGAAGAGGACTGGTCCTAAGACAAATGAGTCAGAAGAGAGGCTTGTTGCTGTAATCTCTGAAACCTTTATGGTGGCTGCAAATAAGGACTGATACCTGGATACTGGAAGCACTGTTCATGCGGCAAACGACAGGAACTTGTTCAAGTTGTATGAAGTAGTGGGGGAGGGATGCAATCTCTTTATGGGAAACTCTTCCTCAACTAAAGTGCTGGGAAAAGGGAGTGTGGACATTAAGTTCACCTCCAGGAAAGTCCTAACACTTGAGAATGTCCACTATGCTCCAGAAGTTCAAACAAATTTAATCTCTGCAGATCTCCTGTCACGAAATGGTTTTAAGATTGTTATTGAGTCTGAGATTGTAACTGTGACCAAAGGAAAAATCTTTATAGGAAAAGGGTTTGCCACTGGTGGTATGTTCAAGATGAACATAAATGAAGCTACTACTTCTATTTATATGGTTGACTCATATTTGTTTTAGCATTCTCGATTAGGACATATAAATTCTCGTTGCATTCATAATATGAATAACTTTGGTCTTCTTCCTTGTTATGTTAGAATAGAACACAAACATAAGTGTGAGACATGTATTCAAACTAAGCTAACTAGACTCCCGTTTTCTAGTGTAGAAAAGAATTATAAATTGCTTGAATTAGTGCATTCTGATGTGTGTACGATGGATAATGTTTTGAGTCGTGGTGGCAATAGGTACTTTATTACCTTTATAGATGATTACTCGAAATTCTGTTATGTTTATTTATTGAAACATAAATATGAAGCATTTTCCAAATTTCTTCTTTATCTAACTGAAGTACAAAATATGTTTAAAATAAAGATTATACATTTAAGAACAGATAGAGGAGGTGAATACTTAGGTGGATAATTTGATAAATTCTGTGAAGATAATGGTATTATCCATCAAACGTCAGCTCCTAGAACTCCTGAACAGAATGGAGTATCAGAAAGGAAAAACAAAACACTTGTAGAAATGATGAATGTTATGCTTCTTAATACAGGTTTGCATTCCAATTTATGGGGAGAGGCTATACTTTCTGCTTGTTATATTCTTAACCGAGTTTCTTATTCCAAATCTGAAAAATCACCTTATGAATTGTGTTTTGGTAAGAAACCTAATCTTAGTTATTTTCGTGTTTGGGGTTGGTTGTTTAGCATATGTTAAAATTTCATAAAATAAAAGGAAGAAGGTTTGACCTAAAGCATTTAAATGTGCTTTTGTTGGGTATGCTGAACATAGTAAAGCATATAGATTTTTGGACATTGTTAATGATGTTATTATAGAATCTAGAGATGCATCTTTCATAGAACATAAAAATGCATTTGATTCTCTTCTTGATGGCAATCACATTATAGTAGATGAACATCCTGTTAATGACATGATTGAATATTCTAATGATTGTGCTGATGAACCAGAAACAGAAGTTAGACACAGTAAACACATTAAAAAACCAACTAATTTTGGTTCTGACTTTTATACATTTCTAATTGAAAATGATCTTGTGTCTTTTCACGAGGCAATGTCTTCTCAAGATGCTGCCTTTTGGAGAGAAGCTATTAATGATGAAATAGAATCAATTATATCTAACAATGTTTGAAAATTAGTGGATTTACTTGTTGGTTGCAAAACTATTGGCTGCAAATGGATTTTCAAAAAGAAATTAAAAGCTGATGGTACAATTGATAAATTTAAAGCTCGTTTGGTTGCAAAAGGTTTTAAACAAAAAGAAAGTATTGATTATTTTGATACTTTTGCTTCTGTAACCAGAATATCTACTATTAGAATTCTGATTGCCATGGCTGCCATATATAAGCTTTAAATCCATCAAATGGACGTGAAAATAACCTTTTTGAATGAAGAATTAGATGAAGAGATATATATGGAGCAACCTGAAGGTTTTGTAGTGCTAGGGCAGGAGCGCAAAGTTTGCAAACTTGAGAAATCCTTATATAGATTAAAGCGAGTCCCTAAGCAATGGCATGAAAAATTTGATAGTGCTCTGGTACATAATGGTTTTAAAATTCATGATGCTGACAAATGTGTTTACAGTAAAGTAGATTGCAACTCAATTATCATTATTTGTTTATATGTTGATGATATGCTTATTTTGGGTTCCAATAGTGAATGCATAAATCAAACAAAAAGATTTTTATCTTTAGTGTTTTGTATGAAAGATTTAGGTGTGGCAGATGTTATTTTAGGAATCAAAATTGTAAGAAATAATAATAGCATTACACTATGTCAATCACATTACATTGAGAAAATTCTTGCAAAGTATGGATATATGAATAGTTCACCGGCATGCACACCATATGATCCAAATATGAAACTGACTCCTAATGTTGGTGCAAGTGTTCAACAATTAAAATATGTCAGTGTTGTTGGTAGTCTTATGTATGCAATGAACTGCACAAGGCCTGATATTGCCTATGCAATGAGTAAAGTGTGTAGATACACTAATAATCCTGGTCATCAACACTGGAATGCAGTGAACATGATTCTTAGATATCTTAAGCATACTTTAGACTATGAAATTCACTATACCGAGTTTCCTGCTATTATTGAAGGGTATAGTGATGCAAGTTGGAATACCGACTTTGAAGATTCCAAGTCTACGAGTTGTTGGGTTTTTACCCTTGGTGGAGGAGCAGTTGCATGGGGGTCTAAGAAACAAACCTGTATAACTCATTCTACAATGGAATCTGAGTTTATTGCTTTGGCATCTACTTGTAGAGAAGCTGAATGGCTTAAGAATATGCTAGTGGATATTCCACTAGGTGAGAAGCCTATACCTGCTATATCAATTTTTTGTGATAGCCAATCAGCTATATGTAAAGCAGGTAATATGAAATACAATGGAAAGTCTAGACATATTAGTCTAAGACACAGTTTTGTAAGACAAATGATTAATGACAATATTATATCATTGAAATATATGAAGTCATTTCAAAATTTGGCAGACCCATTTACGAAAGGGCTTTCGAGAGATGTCATCAATAAAACATCGAGGGGAATGGGAATTAAGCCAATTAAGTCATCACCTAAGGATACCCAACCTAGAGCGCTGGAGATCCCACATGCATAGGTTCAATGGAAAACGAATTGGTGAATGATAGATATTGAGCATATTTATGTAAGCCCGTTACTGATGTGTGCTCATGAGTTGTAACTAATATGAGGGTTGAGCTAATAGCTCTTAATGAGTGTGTAGGCCTTAAGGCTAGGGTGTGTGTTACAGTACACCTAGACAAACTCACCTATATGGGTGTAGAAATCTAAGCCGTTTCTTATGAGAATTGATAATTCTCTAGAGCACTCATGAATCTAGAAAAACACAAGGCTCTAAATGTGCCAACATGAAATCCACACAGTCAAACTCTTTTGGAAACCTATGTATGATTGAAAACTCTGTTAACAATATAAGGAGCTAAGTTCGAGGTAAGTTCACTTAGCACCTTGGTTAATTTAGGTTTTCTTTCAAATAGTGGGGGTTCAAGTCATGCAAACACTCTCACTGATGCATAAGTTTCTATGCAAGCCAAATATATTTTAAAACTAGTGGGGGATTGTTAGGAAAGTTTTAAAATTGCTGATTTCTTTCCACCAAAATTGCTTTAAAAAGTTTAGTCCCATATCTAAGAGAAATCAGTTTTTCTAGTGGTTTAAATACAAGCTTTGTTCTCTATTCTTTACTTTGGTAAGCCGTGTGTCTTTGGGTGGCTTGTGAACGTTGCTGCGCATCATGCAACAACGGACACGCCATTTGCGCGCACGCGCGCGCGTGCGTATGTGCGCAAGGGCGCTTGAGGCGCGATATGATGCTTGGATGGCGCACTTTGCACTTCGCACGCTCGCAGCGTTGCGAGGTGCAAATGTCCGTTTTGACTTTTCGGTTTTGAGTTATTTGGCTGTTTGAAAGGCTTTAGGTTGCATGTATATCGAGTTAATGTTGCATTGTGACTGTTGGACGGTTTTGAAGGCTTTTGATTGACAGTCAAAGGTGGGTGACCGTTCAGGTACCTTTTCGTCCTATTTTCAAAACATTAGATTTATGGCCATTAATCTCATTTATCGCAAAACGTTTTGGCCTCTCTAAAAGTCTATAAATATCTTCTATTTTCGTCTTTTGTAAAACAGAAGAATTTTCCGACTCTCCAATCTTCTTCTTCCTTCTTCTCGATTTGGCTTGCTGAGTACAAGTGTGATAGAGATCATCTGTCCTTGCGAAGCAGTGACTCTCTTGAGGTTCAAGCCTAGTTGTATACTGGGAACTCGTTCGCAACAAACCCTTTTTCGCTTCTTCGGACTTCCCGGAGTGGGGTGATTGAAGTTCTAAAGACAACGATCTTAAAAACGTGCCTCTAGGCTTGAGATCTCTTTTCTGAAATCCATTTTTCACAAGGTTGGACTAACACATAGAAGCACTCATAAATAAATGAGTATATATTTGCATTACTATCTTTTTTAGTATGTATCTGAATTATAAAAATGGGTATATTTTTGTAACCCTCAAACTATTTTCCACAGCCAAAAGTGTCCTTTAAGTTTTTTTTTAATGAATAACGCCAAGGGGTTACCCCAAATTTCTATTTAAGTGTAAATAAAGCAATTACAAATGATCTCCCACAGATGGGAGCCAATCCGGATGTTTGTCCTTCCAAGATAAATTATTACATGAACGTAGGAAAAAAAGGACAGCCCATGCCCATAAGGGCCCTTTGCAGGACACCTTCTCTAAAGCAGCTGAAACAACCTTGCACCAAGGCTTAGAATTGGAAATCATCATCACCTTTCAACGCTGGAAATTAGCAAGGAACCCACAACATTCTAGCTCAATAAAAGATGATCTTCTAAGACGCTTAAACTCTCCAATCACATGGAAAGCACTGCTATCATAAACTGCATAAGATACTAGATCATAGCCTCTATATTGGACTGAAGCAAAGCCAACCACTGTTTCTGCATCTCCCGTCTTACCAAACAAGTAAACTTGATCTTTGATATCAGCCGGCCAAATTAACTGTGAAGTTTTTTTTTTTGTTGAAAGGCAAGCTGCGGTTAGGCGGACCCCTACTAGTCATACAACTATACCATTGAGTTTTGAACCTACAACGTCCCAACACAAGGTGACGTGCACTAGCTGCTCCTTGTTCCCAAACAATTTTCAGGATGAGATTTCTACCCAAAATACTTCATGATAAGATGAGTTTCGTATCAACCACACACGCCAACACACAATATGGAATATAACATCCCAGCAGATCTTCAACTACGTCACCTTAAAGCTGACTGATCCACCATTTAAGCTCCTCAATAAAACTCAAATGAGGAACTCTTCTTTTACCGAATATGGTGCAAATAGAATTCCATATGTTGTTTGAAACAGTGCATTGAAACAAAAGATGACTGGTTTTCCTCCTGCCTGAAAAACAAAGGGCAACAACGATTAGGAAGAGATATTCCAAAACCTTGGAGTCTGTCCTGCATCAAAAGCCTTCCACGACAAGCTAAATAAACCACTCATGACTCTCTGGGTGGGACTCTTTGCCCACACCAGATTGTACCAATCCTGAGGAGTGGCCTGTTGGCGTATTGAGTTCCATAAATCACCTTGCGAAAGCCCCTCAACGTTGCACGAACCATTCCACCGCAGCTGATCACACTCTGTAGGAACTGACAAAACAGCAGGACATACTGCTTCCAAACTAGGGCAAGGCGCACGGCTGGAGCGTCCAAAAATATGCAAGCCCTCCACCATCAATTTTTTAAAATTAGAGAACTGTCCTCTTTCCAGAAGTTGATACGAGGGAGACAAAAGTAGCACCAACCCAAGGATCTGTCCAGAATCTTGTAGTTTCACCATCCCTCACATACAAGACAAAAAACATCTGAATATGCTTCCAGCCCCAGTATATACCTTTCCATGCTCCAGATTCACACTCCAGAAACTTCTATTAAGCGTCATGAACTGCACCCACCAAGAATCAGAACAAAACACATCTATTGCCAACTTAGCCAAATATGCAACATTCATTTCCTCAATTCTAAAGGACAACGTAATTTGTATAAGAATCCCCCCAACATAGTAAAGCAACTTAGCTTTTCAAGACTCGATCCGTTGCTGCACTTTTGCAATAACTGGCTGATACATCAAGGTATTAAGCATGCCCATACAAAGAGGTATACCAAGATACTTTAAAGGAAGATAAAGAACAAACCAATCTACAATCATCATCCAGCACATTTAAAGGGATAATAACAGTTTCGGAGTTGTTAACTTTCATACCTGCTGCACACTCAAACTCATGAAGGCACACCTTTGGAGTCCTAATCTGATCTTCCGAAGGCTTACAAAACATAAGCACATCATCTGCAAAGAATAAGTGTGACACATTTTGGTCCATGGCCGAAATTTAGATGGCACTTAGGTGTTGCTGCTCAACGTTTAACACCCCAAAATTTATCTCATTTTTAGGTAATTTTTCTTTTAAAAGGAAACGCACACTGAAAATAATAAAAGTGATTGAAAAATCTTAGGCAATTACAAATGATTTCACATTAAAAAGTTGTTGAAAATAAATATCAACCAACCGAGTTTGAAGAGTTAAGGATAATGGTTGCTCAAATAAAATAACCTGAGATTGGCAAGGAAAATATGGTCTTTATGATTCAAGATGAAGCATCATGCAATACCTCCCGCTCAATCATCCCGACCTGTAAAATGTTAATATCGGGGGTCAGACTTCACAAGTCTCGGTAGGAAATCTCTTTTCAAAGCATGCAAATAAAGTCTCAGCGTACAAGAACATGATGGAACTTAACAATCTAAGTAACATATTTAATTCCAGACAAGTAATATCTAACACAGTCATAACAAAAACTATATTCAAACATATATGCATATCTAATTGCAGAAAATAAAGATGTACAAATAAAATTATGTTTTACTTGTTTAATCCCGTACGGGTATGCACAATTTGAATACGTCAAAACAGATGAGATCATCTAGAGATCTATTATTCTTGGATAATTTAATACCCTGCTTGACTCTAAATTAGATTCCAAAATGGGCAGTGTAATGACCGAGAGATAACTCCTAAAAGTCAAGATAAACAGGATGCATGCAACTTCTGCAGACATTATAGGACTTACCCACCCAGGACAAAATTGGATAGTTCGGGTCTCTGAACTCTGTGGAAAGAGAATCATCGAACTATTGTCACTCATAGCATGGTTTCAACATCGTATGTTCTAACAACAATCCAATAAAGTTTATACCATCTACTTTCTCTAAGTTAGCCTATCATTGGATGAGTATCCATTTCTTTTCTTTTTAATTTGATTTATTCAGGCTATCTATACCTGTCTCTCTTAAGAAAACTAAAGTTTTGAGAACACAAGTACGACTCTTGGGTACACACCAAACCTGCCTGGAAGGCAAGAATGCAAACTACACTAAAAAGGTAGTAAAAAATATTTATATTTTTACTTGGTATGTTCGGATCACTCATCCAACATGATCATAGTGCATTTAAACCAACAAGTGCCAAAATCAAGTCTCGTTACATTTAAACCAGTCATGCATTAGTTTAGGTCATGTGTGCATGCAAATTATTAAAATTCCATAACTTGGGTGTATGTATTGTACCCCATTAGTCTTTCACAATCACATGCCTAGTCATAGGGCAACACACATGTATACGAAGAACACCACTGAACCATAATACAAAGTCTGCAATGCACACATAAAATATCCTAAGTGCTCGTGTGGCACCACAAAAGGTTTTGTGGAACCTCCTACAAATTTTTAAGTCCTCGCACTCTCATGCCCCTATAAATATACATCCTAGTGCATTTCATTAAAATCATATGTTTAGTAGAACATAGTCCTAGAATGAGACCTGGTTATGTCATTCTAATGTGAAGCATATTTCATTCACAAGAGAAATAATACGCACAAATGTCATTTTTATGCATTTCGTAAAACTTTGCAAAAAAGATGAAACATTCATTTTCACATTTTGCAAAAGTGTGTCTATGTACACTATTTCACATGAATTGATGGTAAAAAACTATCTAAATCTACTGTTTGGATTGCCACATAAAACAAGTATTTCTAATATGTATTAGATTGCGGATTTCAGCATATATGTAATAATTATCACACACACACACACACACACACACACACACACATATATATATATATATATATATATATAGAGAGAGAGAGAGTAATGTGAACATGTTAAATGAAACATGCTAAATGGTTTTTTTTTGCTCTTGTTATTTTTGAAGTTTTGACCCCATAAATGTGTTGGGCATGGTTGATTTAGGAGGAATCCACACCTGGATCATGTGTTTTTGATGAAAATTTGATAATTTACAAAGATTTTAGATTGTTATATAAAATAAAGTACATAGATCACATCTGTACAGTTAGAATTAAAAAAAAAACAAAAAATCTAGAAAACTTATTTAGCACGTTTCATTTAGCACTTATATATATATATATATATATATATATATATATATATATATTTCTTTTTTTTCTCAACAGGTACAATAACGGTTGATGCCCTGCTCAATGCAACAGAGTCGATCTGTTGTGTTCAGCAGCGTGCAGAAGACACCGAGCTACCACATAGGGCAGCTGGGCAGGCGTGAAGAACCCCAACTGTTCAGACGTTTGCCCTTGTGCTGGCACTAGGGCAGCAACAAACCAGGGGGCTGCAAACCCTGGTCTGCCACGCCCGAAGCTGCAAGCAACAACGGCACCAGGCAAAGGTGCAATGCGCCTTGCCACGCAACTGCACCTGGGCGGTCTAGCAAACTTAGGTCCAGACGATCAGACCGACCACTAAGCTGGTTTGACCCGCAGGCCGTGAGACTGAGGAGGAATGAACTAATGGTGCGTACATGCGAGTGAATGAGCACATACCTAATGCTTACATAATTAAACATGAATCATCGCACATGAATGATGCTATTTTTTTTTTAAGAATAACAAAACAACTTAATAATCAGCATGAAGGAAACTATGATGTTCATTGATCGCCGACACATACATATTTTTTCTCGAATAATGATTAGATCAAAATGAGGAAAATATATACCTATGTATATGGGTATGATGTATTTTTTCCCAAATAACATGATATATTTAGTACGAGATCATGAGGAAGTAATATATAAAAACAATATAAAAACAATAGTGAGATCCTCTTTAGGGTTCCCTCTATTCATCCACTCAAATCAAATACCCATGATTCTATTTTTGTGCCTAATATGCCATCAATTCATCGAGAGATGGGAGTTGATTTGCATATTAGAATGGAGCCAGTATGAGCTTACATGATAGCCCAATACTCATGCACCTTATTCCGAGAATCTTACCTCGCAAGTTGGTTGGTTTGGCAAAAGATTGGATGCGGTTTTTGGTCAAGCCTCAGACTCGAGTACCCTCCTTCAAAGCCTCTTTCCTCAGCCGAGTGGTGCATGAGAGATAGAGAGGAGAATAGTGAGTGAGAGAGAAGAGAAGTGAGAGAGAGATAGGTAGAGGGAGAGATAGGGAGAGAGAGGCTTCCATTCCTTCTAGTTTTTTTTGTAGGGTCCTTCGGGGTTTTCCTCTGGCGGGCTGGTGCGCCGGCAGCGGTGCATCATAGGATCCGGCAAAAGCCCCTGTAAAAACAAAACATACAGAGCACGCGTACCTAATGCCGCCATTGATGGAGCTGTTGTGCTTGCCGAAGAGGGTCGATCTTCAACTCAGCCGGTCTGCAGCCACAACAAGCGCAGTCCTCCGAATGCTACCGGTGAGTCGACCTCTTCCCTCCTAAAATTTCTGTATTTGCGCTCTCTCAAAGGGTCACTCATGAAACCCTTTTATAAGCTAAAAATGGGAACGGTTGAGTAATTGTTCCCTCTGATTGCAGGTTTAACGGAAGGAGCACATTCATGTGGGGAAGCGTAACCCACATCGTGGGTAACCACCACCAACGTGGTGGTTTAACCCAACATTCTCCTACTTGTTTCGACGATAAACCCTTTAACTAGAAAACTTTATGGGAATAACTTGATGAATAGAATGGCCTTTTTATTCTATTCTAAAGGTTCTTAGTTGAATCTCTAATCCTTAGGAGATTGACAACAACCATAATGAGAATCAAAAATTGAAAGTGATCACTTTATTTATATGCATATGTCAAAAAGAGTTTAACAATCCCATCCTCATTACATGTTCGGAATATAATCTCGGTGCTAGCCCTTTAGTAAGAGGATCAACAATCATCTCTTTGGTACCAATATTGACAATATGCACTAAATGATTCTCTGTCCTTTCTTTAACAACAAAATACTTTAATTTCATATGCTTGCATGACATAGTACTTTTGTTGTTGTTCGAAAAGGACACTGCAACTTCATTATCACAGTAGACCTTCAGTGGCTTCCCAATGGAATCGACCACCTTTAACTGTGATATGAAGTTCTTTAACCATATAGCCTGCGAAGTAGTCTCGTACAATGCTATGAATTCAGCCTCCATGGTGTGGGCAGCAGTGGTCGTCTGCTTTCCACTCCTCCAAGAGATCGTGCCCCCAGCAAGTAAGAAGACGTACCCAGTAGTAGACTTTCTACTATCAAGGCATCCTCCTAAATTCGCATTTGAGTAGCCAATAACCTCGAGGTGATCAATTTTATGATACGTTAACATATAGTCTTTTGTCTCTTGCAAGTACCGCAAGACTTTCTTGGCAGCCTTCCAATGGGGTAAACCTGGATTACACTGAAATCTGCCAAGTACCTCTACTGCAAAAGAACTATCTGGTCGAGAACATGTCTGCGCGTACTGCAAGCTGCCAACAACTGATGCATATGGATAAGCACTCATCTGTGCTTTGTCAATATCGTTCTGTGGACAATCCTTTAGGCTCAACTTATCACCTTTTGATATGGGTGTAGAACTAGGAGAACAATTCACCATCCCATATCGTTTTAACACCTTTTCTATATAGGATATTTGGGAGAAGCCTAGTAAACCTTTTGCTCGGTCTTGACGGATCTCAATGCCAAGAACGTAAGCAGCCTCACCCATATCTTTCATATCAAAATGTGATGCAAGAAACTGTTTTGTCTCTTAAAGTAACTTTATATCGTTGGTTGCAAGTAAGATGTCATCTAGATACAACATCATTATAATGAACTTACTCCCACTTTCCTTAAGGTATATACATTGATCAATAATGTTTTCTGTAAACCCAAAAGTCACAATGACTTGGGAAAATTTAATATACCACTGTCGGGAGGCCTGTTTAAGTCCATAAATTGATTTGTTAAGCTTGCAAACCAAATGATCATTTTCAGAGAAACCAAGAGGTTGTTCCATGTATACCTCTTCATTCAGATCCCCGTTGAGGAATGTTGTTTTCACATCCATCTGATGTAGCTCTAAGTCATAATGAGCTACGAGGGCCAAAATATTCCTCATTGACTCCTTAGTTGAGATGAGAGAAAATGTCTTATTATAGTCAATGCCCTCCATTTGGGTGAATCCTTTAGCAACCAATCTTGCTTTATGTCTCTCTATGTTACCTTTGGAGTTCTTCTTGGTCTTAAAGACCCATTTACACCCTACGGGCTTTACTCCTTTAGGTAACGTGACAAGATCCCACACTTGATTTTTAGCCATAGAGTCTAACTCTTCTTTCATGGCTTCTATCCAGTGCGAAGATTGTTTGTTTTAAACAACTTCCATAAAAGTCAACAAGTCATCATTCATATCTATGGAATCATCAGGCTTCTGAAGGTACACCACATAATCAGGATGTATGACAGATCTCCTAATCCTTATAGATATCCAAACAGATCGTTCCTCAGGCTCAGATTGAACCTGATCATCCTGTTTGTGCTCTTCCATATTGTCCACAATAGGTTCACTTTGGATTTGTGCATTAACAATCGAATGATCAACCACACCATCATTAGGAATAATAATGTGGTATCTTTCAATGTTTTTCTTAACAAGTGACGAAACTGAATTCTGTACTTCCTCAAAAATAAGACTTTGAAGTGCACTCAATCCTACTGAACCATCTTCTAGGAATTTTGCCTTATCCGTTTCAACAATCTGTGGTGAATGAGATGGGCAATAAAACCTGTACCCTTTTGATCTTTCTGGATAACCAATGAAATATCCATTGGTTGTTCTTGGATCAAAGGCTTTAATGTGGGGGTTATACAGTTTAGCCTCTACAGGACATCCCCATATGTGCATATAAGACAATGATGGTTTCCTATCTGTCCACAGCTCGTAAGGAGTTTTAGGCACAGATTTCGTAGGAACCTTATTCAATATATGCACAACAGTCCTTAAGGCTTCACCCCACAACTTTATGGGAAGTGTTGAATAATTCAACATGGCCCTGACCATTTCTTTAAGCGTACGATTTCTTCTTTCAGCTACACCATTCTGATAAGCACTATCAGACATGGTATATTGAGGCACAATGCCTTCATCTTTGAAAAATTGCACTAATGGTCATTTCCTTTGCCCCATCTCAGTAAATCTACCATAATATTTGCCACCTCTATCAGACCTGACTATCTTAATAACCTTATCGATTTGTTTCTCTACTTCTTTCTTAAATTCTTTAAACATTTGAAAAACATCAGATTTTTCGAAAATCAAATAGAGATACATATACCGGTTATAGTCATCAATAAAGGTAACAAAATATTTTTCGCCTGTGTAACAGGGGGAAAACGGTCCACATACAACCATATGGACTATTTCTAATATCTCACTACTGCGTTTGTCACCCTCTTTATATGTGTTTGTATGCTTAGCCTTTATGCAATCAACAGATGGGTCATTGTCAGTAAAATCTAGAGATTGCAAGATCCCTTCATTTACAAGTCTCTTTATTCTCTTTTCAGAGATATGACCCAACCTTCGATGCCAAAGCATATAAGATTTATCATTCGTCATGCTACGTTTATTTTCAACCAATACGTATTCAGAAGTCAGAGACTCCTGAGTTTGGGTCTTCACATTCAATCTATATAAATCATCATAAACTGATGCAGAACCAATTTTAATTGAATTTCTGAATATGAATAATTTGGAATTTTCAAACTTAAAACAATATCCAAATTTATCCAACTTTGAAATTGAAATTAAGTTTCTACTATACGATGGAATATAAAAGACATCATGAATATCTAAAACTACGCTTGTATTCAGAGTAATCCTGCAGGTTCCAACACCCTTCACATGTGAACGCATCTTGTTTCCCGAATAGATGCTTTTCTCATGCATTGTTGGTTCACTTATGCTCAGGAACAACAGTAGACAGTTGAAAATATGAACAGTAGCACCAGAATCAATCCACCAACTATTTTCAGGAATTTGTAATAAATTACATTCATGAGAAACAAATGACAAATTACCTCTCTTTTCCAACCACTTCTTGTACTTTATGCAATCTGCCTTTATGTGTCCCTTCTTGCAAAAGAAGCACTTTAGGGGGCATAGTTGGATTGCTTGTCTTGGGATGACTTATCCTCAATTGGTTTCTTCCTAGCATTTTTCTTAAATGCATTCTTCCTTGGTCCTACCTTGGACGTATGAGAAGCCATATGTGCACTCTGCACCTTCTCACCTTTCATCCTCTCTTCTTTTTCTTCAACACATTTGGACATGAGTTCATTAAATATCCATTCATCATTATGTGTGTTGTACGAGATTTTGAAAGGTCTGTATTCCAAGGGTAAGGATGTTAGGACTAAATGCACTAGGAAAGAATCAGAGATGGTGAGCTTCATATCATTCAGCTGAGACACTATGTTTCTCATCTCCAAAATGTGCTAGCGAATGTTTTCCCCTCCAGTGTATTTTATAGATATGAGTTTTGACATCAGGGTACTGGCTCTGGCCTTGTTTGAACTCACAAACTGCGCCTCAATGGCAATCATAAATTCCCTCACTGTTTTGCATTGTTGGATAGCACTACAAATGTTCTTAGCTACTTTAGATTGCAAAAGCAACAAGCTAAGCCTATTCGAGCGCTCCCACTTCTCTAAAGCAATCTTTTGATCAGCAGTGCTCTAATAAGTGAGGGCAGCGAGTTTATCTATCCTTAGGGCCAGATCTAGATCCATATACCCTAATGCAAAAAGAACAATTTCTTTACAATCACTAAAATTAGATCCATCTAGAAAATGTATAGAGCTAGAGCCATCTAAAATCACAGAACCAGAAACTGCATGACAAAAAATACGTATCAGAAAGCATTCGTACGAGACTAAAACTTTAGTGGAAAAAGCAAAATAATAAAGGCCCTTGATATGCTTCTTTCCAGGCGCGTGAAGGGGGTCATCAGAGTCCTACTTTGGTAAGAGCTCTGACACGCGAAACCACTTCGCCTACCGACCATATTTGGTAAAACTAAGGTTCTTGTGAAGATAGACCATCAACACAAGGTACCTTTGGATACTCATGTATGATGTATCTCGACACATTTACCTTATTCTACCTTACTTAAATTTCAAACACAATAAAACTACATTTGTGTCATCTATCGTTTCATGAATCTAAGTACAATGTGCATATCAGCTTAAATTGTATGATAGTATAAAAATCATTGATGACTTGCGTGTATTCAGTCACTTTGGTGACATGAAAACACTGAGTCATCTAACTCTCCTTAATGTCAATATGCAAAATAATATCTTAAAATGGTCCGTAAACCGAATTGACCAGACATATGACCCTCGAAATGGTTCTAAAACTGAATGAACTTGTCATTTATTTCATGAACCGGTCTTAAAGCACTCTGAACCGGCCCCGAACCGGTCATCCAAGGGTCCGAACCGGTTTTGAACTTTATGAACCGGGTCAAGTATGAACAAAAGTTCATAAAACCTTATAACCACATGTCAAAATTCCTGTATTTTCTTATATTTAAGAAAACAGGGTCTTAGCATCTCGGAACCGGTGAGAAACTGGAAGGAACCGGTCAAAAACGGCTCTGAACCGGTCCCGAAAGGTGGCTAAATCAGTCCCTGGTCCGGTTCAGGCCAAATAGTGCATGGACCCTACTGGATCTGGGTCAAACTCGGTATGATCTGGATCCGGGTCGAACCCAGCTGTATCCGGATCCAGGCCAGACCCAAAATAATCTAGATCCGGGTCGGCCCTGGTACTAACCGGATCCGGGTCGGACCCGATACAAACCGGATCCGGGTCAGACCTGGTAGGGACTGGATCCGAGTCAGACCCGATACAAGCCGGATCCGGGTCGGACCCGGTACAAACTGGATCCGGGTCGGACCTGGTAATAACCGGATCCGAGTCGGACCCAGTATTTACCTTATCCGGGTCGGACCCGGTACTTACTATATCCGGGTCTGACCCGGGGTTTACCTTACCCGGGTCGGACCCGGTTCAGACCAGAGCGGGTCCCCACCCGAATTCCAGATCCGATCTATAGGAGTAGCGGAAGCGTTGTGGTCCCATAACCCATTATAGGGCCGTTCGGGGTTTTCCTCCGGCGGGCTGGTGCGCCGGCGGTGGTGCATCATAGGATCCAGCAAAATCCCTTGTAAAAACAAAACATACAGAGCACGCGTACCTGATGCCGCCATTGATGGAGCTGCTGTGCTTGCCGGAGAGGGTCGATCTTCAACTCAGCCGGTCTGCAGCCACCACAAGCGCAAGCCTCTGAATGCTACCGGTGAGTCGACCTCTTCCCTCCTAAAATTTCTGTATTTGCGCTCTTTCAAAGGGTCTTTCATGAAACCCTTTTATAAGCTCAAAATGGGAAGTAATCGTTCCCTCTGATTGCAGGTTTAACGGAAGGAGCACATTCATGTGGGGAAGCGTTACCCACATCATGGGTAACCACCACCAACGTGGTGGTTTAACCCAACTTTTTTTTCTTTTTTTAGAGAACTATTATCTTTGGGGCACGAAGAAAAAAGAAAAATGCCTAGTGGGAACAAATAGAAGACCAACAAACCTCATTGAGCATGAAGAACAAATCAACAACACAAAACTGAATAAAGAGAAACAACACCTCAACTAAGACCAGATCCACCATATTACTGCTTTTAAAAGACAATAAAAAAATAGTCTAACTATATGTTATATGTAACAATAGATGAACATAAGAGCATGCACTAATAAAAAAAATGATATACAATATAACTATTAAAGCTTGACAAGAGGAATGTAGAGACGACAACATTAGTCACATTTTGAACCTGCACCAAAAGAGGTCAAATCCATGCCAAGGTTAAAAAATATTGAAACTCAGGATTCAGTCACGGTGATGCTTGTGTATATGTGTTTCCAAGGTCGAATCCATGCAAATCATTCCACTCATATATTGATTTTATGGTTCATAGAGAAAGTAGGTGAAGGAAAACATGATGCAGTTCACATCCTAGATCTTAAGGTTCAAACAAAGTCCAACAAATAAGGGAAAATAGAAGATGAAATAGCAACATATAACCTATTTTCATTCCTATATAATTTTTAAGGTATTCACGTACCTGAAAATATGAGATGATGCTTCCTGGCATATCACAAATATCCACTTGAGAGAGAGAGAGAGAGGAGTGTTGGATCATATTTCGGATCACACAGTTTCACAATCGTCATCATGATATAAAACACGACATAAATCAAGAAATATAATAGTATAATTAGCATGATTATCAGACGACCGAAACAATAACAGGGAGCAGGCATGTCGGTTTCCGCACACAACCAAAATCCAGATGACAGCATAAGAGCAAACAGAAGCAAAGAACATAAAGAAAACAACATAAATATGTTTAGATTATGTAACAGGCTAAGGCGTACTGAAGTACTCCCCTTAGAGAAGATTCGCCCCCACCCCCCACATACAGTGCAAGTCAGGGTCCGGCGTCCTTCCCCCAGGATACAATAGCCATGACGAACCGAAAGGTACTTTGTCTTGATTAGATATGGCCCTAAAGGGCCAATTACCTGAACCCGAACCGGCTCGGCATGGCAGGCAAGCGCACACGCGCGCGTGTGTGTGGTGGTCATCCCACTCTCTTGTTCTCAGGAACAAGTGTATGAGTTCACTAGTTGCTTATAAAGCCCACAGAAAACTCAAGCAAAAGCAATATGGGACTATTCCACCTCATCAAGACCACTTCTTCTAAACAACCCAGTTTTTCCTTTGAATTTTCTCTCCCTTCCTTCTTACACCTAACAAGGAGGAGGTGGTGGAGGGTATTAGTCCGGCTGAAAAAGGGTTTTTTTTAGGGAACGAAAAGAAAAAGGGACGAAGCCTTCCCGCGAAATTGCTAATATCAAACCTAAAAAATACACTTTTACTGGCGCAGATGCACCAAAAAAGACATTTTCACTGGGGCTGGGCTTTCCTTTGCCAGTAAAACCATTTTTTTGATGCAACAGGGAATGTGCGCTAGTAAACCTCATTTTACAGTGGCGCTATTGTCAGTCTGCACCAGTAAAATGCAGATTTCTTGTAGTGTAGGCTAATCTTGATTAAGACCTGAGTTTTGCCAGATCTTCATGATCCAAGTAGCAGATGGATCCAGGTCTGGTTTATAAATCTTTGAATCAGCCTTGGGTTTGATCCTAGTTTCAAGGTCCAGTTTTTGCTATTTGAAAATGGACTTGGATCTTGTCTTGCTTAAGCAAAACACAGTTGGACGTAGACCCAGTATTAGCACCTCAAAGTCAGATCAGGACTCGATGAATCTGGTTCAGATCTGACCCGTTGACAGCTTTCTCCCTTTTTTATAGCTCTCCAAACATACCCTTGATAAAACTGTCAGCGCCACAATGATGAAATTTAAGGCAGGATTGGTTGTATTCTGTTTGAATCTAATCCACTTCTAAAATTCCACATGGGTATACCCATGATGGCTAGAATTTTGCAATCTCCCTGGGATCGAACTAGGGATGTGAATGGGTCGGACTCGGTCAGGATCTACACATTACCAGTCTGACCCAATCGGATTCAAAGTCGGGCAGGGATCAGTTAAAACTGGATCTGACTGTCTTGAAAACTGACATTTACATGCATTCGGATGTGGATTTACTCGGGTCTGAGACTTAAAATCAAGTCAGATTTGGATGCAAAAGTCAGTACCAAGTTCGGATCAGATCCAACTTTGGCTACCCAATCTGACTAGTTGGATTTGGATTTGGACAGATATCTGACCTCAATCCGAACCATTTACATCCCTAGGCCAAACCATCCATCTGAAAATGGAAAATCATGATCGTGTAGTATTTTTTATGATGTTAGCTAATCTCAATATGTGTCGAGTACAGTGAATGGGGAACCATTTGACATTTGTAATCCCCCATATAAAAAAGCAAGACTATACTAATAAGGCTTTAGGTATTGATAATCGTAGGAGATGGCTCTTATGACTTGTTTTCAAACTCACCTGTGAATCAAATGCCATTTTCTTCTTGAGGAATAGAAGTATTGCAGGAAATTAAGACTGTATTTTTTTAGAGGGTGAAATTACGATGATTAACCATCCCTTAGAACTTCAGATGCAAAATAATTTGATGTCTCACAAATTTAAGGGTATAATATATTGAACGAGTTTGAATTATGCAGTGGTGAATTTTTTCTCTTCTATGCGGTAGGATACTTTCAAGGTGACGCTTTCGAGACATAGGCCTACATTCAGCATTATTGCAAAAGCCACTAATGATGTTATGGAGACGTGACACAGATAGATGCTTGTATCAGACCTAGCATTCTTCCTGTATGTTGGTCACTTTTCCCTAGTAAAGTAAAATATTCTTGATGCATTTTTTCATCAGAACTAGAGATTTGAATTGTCGAGCTCTAGAGATAAATGGTCGAAGAGAAATGTTAAACTAAAAATGGTCAAGAGTTTTTTGGTGCATATTGTTTTAGCGAAGAGGCAAGCTTTATTCACACTACTAGTTTTGCTCCTGAACTTAGAATAAGCACAAACTTTACTCGTGACTCGAGATTCGCAATTTAAGTTCACTTTATTCTTGAGCAGCCTAGTGCGTATTGTTTTAGCTAAGATGCAATCTTAATTCATTCTTTTTGGTTTGAGCCTAAACTTGGGCCTTGTTTGGGCGACACAAGGCAAGTATGGGTTTCAAAAACTTAGGTTTTGCTTTAAAACCGAGTTTCCGAGAAAATGAGCTTACCATAAACCTTGTTTTTAGGGGCGTTTAGATGACAAACATGAAAAATCCATGTTTTTTCCAAGTTAAAAAAAAAAAGAAATATGACCAACTAGTTGCTGACCAAAGAAGAAACCTTACTGGTTAATCGTTCATTATCTTGCCAACTATTAGTCTAAAATTGTTGTGGCTGGCAGAAAAATGGCTAGGCTGGTGCCACCGTCGGGATGGAAACAGTCCGACCATTTTTTAGCCAGTGATTGGCCAGTAATGACTGAAAACTATTTTTTTTTTTTTTGCAAAACAAAATAAAAAAAATTCTAATCATACTCCAGCCGGAAAATGATAGGACCATAGGAAGTTGCTTGGCCAATGAGGGGTGGAGTTTGAGCGATGGGGTTAGCCATGATGTGAAAAACCCACTCGAGGGTGAGTTTCCAAAACCCATTTTTGGAGCAAAACCAAGTTTTTCAAAACTAAGTTTGGTGTCATACAAATAAATATCAGACCTAGTTTTATCTTCTAAACTTGGTTTTTACCGAAGACTAGGTTTTCATCCAAATAGCATCTTAGAATAAACACAAATCTCGAGATCACTTTACTCATGGCACTAGATTTGCAATTCGAGCTCACTTTATTTTTATTCTGTGATTTCCATAGGTTATTTTAATATCCCAGACCACTATGCTTTCCAACAGAATATTCTTATAGTAAAGAATTAATATTTATGTAGGTAGAGCTGATAAATAAGCCATTAGCAAGCAACTTTCCTTCAACTTAATCACCAATTGCTTAGATCCAATAAAAAAAGGTTGGTGTGTTGTAAAAGAGTTTGAAATGTTAGCTTGTTATGGTTCTCAAGCGAGTTTGAACATGGCTTGTTGTACTCAGCTCAGCTGTTGTAGGTTCATGAAAATAAAAAAACAAAATGAGAAATAAGTAAATACATGTTTCGGTAACTAAAAAATATCTGCTATCAAAAAAATGTTGATTGCAATGGTTGTTGCACAGGAGGAATGTCTTTTAAGTCGGTGGTGGTTTCTATTGGAAGGTATGGTATACTCGAGGGTAGCCAATTCTCTCGTGACCCCACATAGGATTTCTTGATTGTGCCACTTTACCTTCCCTTCCTATCCACGTTGGTTGAGCCCCCAACCAAACCACTACAACTACTCTGACCTTTATTCAATGGTCCCGTGATCTTCACTTATATGTTAAGAAAAACTTTTTTGAGATATTGCACCTGAATTAAAAAACAAGATTAAAAAACTGACTGGTTAAAAAACCTAGCATGCCTACAATTCAAACTCAACAGTTTACTCTTCTCCAGCCTTTGGTAAGTAGTCCACGTCTGGGAATGCTTCCATGCAGTGGTAGTCGGTCGACAGCCACTGTAACTTGCATATCCCTGGAAAAGGTTTATATATATATATATATATATATATATATATATATATATATATATATAGAGAGAGAGAGAGAGAGAGAGAGCAGACTACCACATTCTGAGATAAACAACGATGGACTGTGTGCGACCGTCAGATCGCATAGTGAAAAGTAGCGGAAACAGCTTTTAGTGGCAGTTGTTGAACGACCAATAAAGACCAAAAGGGCTTTAGCGAAGGTTTAAAAAAAAAAGGATGCGTGGGATGCACATTGCAAAAATATATATATATATATATATATATATATATATATATATGTGTGTGTGTGGTTTTGTACTATGACACCTTATAGTGGTACACACTCTTGTTTGCATAGATCTAGTAATCAAATGGCGGATCTAAACATATAGATGTGTTTAGCATTTATTTACAATGTTAGAAGGTTTTATTATATCCAATAAGTTCCTACTTTTGAGACTGAAAATCAATGGCTCGTAATTCATGAAAATAAGGATGGTTTAAAAATGGTATAAAACATCATATTTCAATCAACTTTAACACATGAAAATACTAAATAGAACATGTTAAACATTATCCAAATGTTTAGAGAATAGATCTATTACTGTTATGGTACCACCATGAACTGAGTTAATTTTCTAAAATCTGACCATGCAGATGTGTTACGGTCAATTTGCTAGGAAATAATACTTGGATCATTTTTTTTTAATAATAAAAACAAGATTTTTTTATGATATTTATAAAAATTTTACACCATTGGTTTTCAAACCTTACAAAACCCTACCTGAGTGTTGATGATGCAAAAATCCATTCCTATAAAATAAAAAATCAAACATGTAGAACACATATGTACCGTCAAATTCAAGAAAAAAATTTCTTCAAAGGTGCAGTAGAATATATATATATATATATATATATATATATATATATATATATATATATATATATATATATATATATATATATAAAAAGTGGTAGCTGTCTACCACTCTTTGTGCTGACAGAAGTGGAACAGAACGCCATCTATCGCATGTGCTAAAGGTGAAAAGACCTTTAGTGGTGCTTTCGAAGAATGCTCAGTGCGCGATCATTGGCGTCTAGCCAGTTCCGTGGTAGGCAGCTACCACCTACTATATATAGAGAGAGATATTGTAAGAGTACCCATGTTATTCTACATTTTATAAAATGACAGAGTGACAGTCTCTTATTGTCGTTTGCTAAATTGATTGTGGTTTAAATTTATTTTAGTGAATAGAGAAATTGGAAAAGCTACTAGCATGAGATCCTATGAGAAAAAAAATTATTAGAAAAGTTATTTTCCATAAGATCTTATGAAGAAAAAAATTAGGAGAGAGAGACTTAGGTGGGTTGTCATCTTATTTTGAAAGAAAGAACAACGGTGAAGAGTCGGGACAGACACAAGGATGCAAACAAGAAGACGACATATAAGGTCCATAATCTAATGGACTACTCTTTTCCCCATTTGGTACCTTGACAAGTTGTTGGCCTTTACTGTCGATATATCTATGTAATGTCTTTGTAAATTCCCCCCCCTTCCCCAGTTTATGAGACTCATCGAGTCCGATTCGGGACCCATTTTGTTTGGTTGAAGAGTTGGGGGCTGGAGTTCGCCAATAGGCATCTCAACCATACATGACCAGCAGGAGCCACATGAAGATTGTTTTTTCTGCGAGGAACGGTGAAACCACCCCCGGAGTAAGAGACCTAGTTGTGCTTGTTATTGCCTGCCAACCTAAGGTCGCTTCTCTGACAGCATAAAACTGTGGCACACCCCCTTGCTCTAGGGATGGCAGTGGACCAGGGGACAACGGGGCTCCGCCCCCACCTCGCCCCTTTTGGACTGGGTATGAAGGGCATGAAATGAAGATGGAGGCGGGAATGAAGGTTAAAATCTATTCCCGTGCAGGGATGGACTAATGCTTTCCTCCACCTTGCCCCGTCCCAATCCCCGCCTTGCCCCGCCCCGCTCTGTCAACAATCCTTCAAGAGATGACTATAGATCGAGGAGAAACGGGGCCTCACCCGCCTCGCCCCCGTTTGAACCGGGGATGGAGGACATGAAACATGGATGGAGGTGGGGGTGGAGGCTAAAATCCATCCTCGTGCCGGGATGGAGGTTCAGATTTTGAGACGGGGTGAGGGTGGAGAGATTGTCCTCCGCCCAGGTCCACTGCCATCCCTACCTTGCCCTTAGGGAGTTGCGTTGTTTCGGCTACAATGCAAGGGTTTGACGCCCATAGGAGTGGAACCTTGACTGCCCGTCTAGCGGCTTAAGCCCTATCCCACAGAACCAAACCCTTTGCGGCAAGCCAAATGAACATTTACTTGAGGAATAGCGGATTGCATCTTATGGACCCTAGTTTATGAGTTAACCGCAGAAAACATTGACGCAGATCCATGTCGTAAATATCACCAATATTTTAAAAATATCAAAATTGTGATATCCTTAAAGGCCGATATAATGCCAAGAAAATGATATTTTTAACGTATCGCTTACTTTAAGTCGCTGTGTTTTTATCTCGATATTGACACAATAAAAAACACTTTTTTGTCGTATCTTTTGTATTATTCATGTTTACATTGGTATACTTATATATTCTGAGATTTTTCAAGAAAACCCAAGTTTTTTTTTTTAAAACATTGCATGATTTTCCTGGTAATGAGATTTACCTAAATAGCTAGGTTGAGTCTTTCTAATCTTTAGTAGGCATTGGATACGTCCACTTTCCATAAGGGTTAATTGAAAAATTGCATTACGGAGAAACAAACAAATTTCAATTTACCAAAGGGTTTGTGCATTGAGCATCTGATCACCCTCCATCTTGAGGACAGGGACTGGCAGGTGTGGGACCTAAGACCTGATTGAGGGCCTCAGGTGTTTAATGCACAAATATTTGTGCCATCATATTGCACCCGATCCAGATCTGTTATATTAATCTTGAGTAAGTGGAGCAGGATATCAGACAAAAATAGTGGATCAAAACCATACCCAAACAATATTTGAATCAGCAATTTTGTGCCCGTACTCAAAAATTTGGTTTAGATGATGTCAGTCACCCGACACATATCTGACCCATTGAACATCCTCAAGTCCAAACCAAATCCAAATATCCAAAAAATTGGTTCATGGACCCCGTGTTTCTACAAAGACTCGGGTATCCAACGAACCTCCGATACGGCTCCTAATGAACCCGAAGCCGAGTCATCAGAGCAGAAGCAACACGTGGCATTTCCCTGGTGACACACGTGGCGCGTGGGAAGCACGCGTATAGTGAAAGCTATAAATATGGGCAGTACAAGCGTTTCGTGGTGGACAGGGATTTTCGGTTGTGAAGGGTTTGCCCTTCTATCTTCCTCTCTGTAAATTCATCTTCTTCTCGATATTTTATGCTTTTCTTTTTCGTATTCTGGGTCTCTAGTTGACGTTCGAGATCACGATATTCTATCTTCCCACTTTTTCTGGATCTTGGAAAGTCTTGGTACGAAGAACACGAACTGTTTGTAAGTTCTTGCTTGGATGACGCGTCGTTTCTTTGGCTTTGTTGCATCTCATCTTTGGAAGATTTCATTGTTTTTTCGGATTTCTTCTAACAGAGTTGGGTATGGATTTTGTTTTTTATGAAGATCTTGAAACAAAAAAAAACGTGTTCTTGAATTGGAATTTCCGGTATGTGTATGCGAAATTGCTTGCCTTGTCTTGTTTATTTCCTTTTTTTTTCAAAATTGGGATCAATTTTGCATTTGGGAGCAGGTATGGCATGGAATCTGCCTAGATTTTTTTAGGTTTTTAGATTTTTTTAATCTAGTGTTTGTTGGGTCTACATTAAGATTTCCCTTAGTTTTCCTTTTTAAATTTCTTTTCGTTTATTTCAGGAATTCATATTTGATTATATTGATGCGTCGCATGCGATAACTCTATTGAATGAGTGCTTCTTCGTACGGGGTATTTGTTGCTATTTTCAAAGGCTGATATAATACCATTTTTTTTTTTATTACTTTCAAGATATCACATTCTTGTTTATTAGTGTTTGTGGTGTGTCCACAAAAAAGCGTTCAACTTTTTAGCGTTAACAAAAATATGGGGTGCATGCGGACACATGAATAGGGCTGCCAAACGAACTGTACAGGACATGTTTGGGTTCAGATAGTTTACCAGTGGACCGAGCTTGTGACTGGGCTAGTACTCATGTTTAGCCGAGCTCAGCTTGGCTTGTCGAACAATACGAGCCGAACATGAGCTTGCTCTTGTAAAAAATTCATACATGGAATATATATATTTTCCATATATTACACCTGAAATATATATGTATATTTTAAACTTAACAGTTCATCCTTTACATGTATATTTTTCATGCATCACTCACGCTCTCTCTCAATCTCTCTCTCTATATATAGAGAGAGAATGCTAAATGGGCTTTTCTGGCTTTTTAGTGGCATTCTTAAATTCTCACCGTGCAGATGCGATCAGCATACTCGATTTTACAGGGATCAGCTCTTGGAACGTTCAATTCTGACACATGGGTGGAGGTTTGAAAAAATCAACGGTCCAAAATCTTCATAAAAATTTCAGCCTCGAAATATCATTTTTTTCATTGAAAACACATGGTCCGTGCATCAATTCTTAGTAATTCGACCACGCAGAACGCATCTATGGGTCAGAATAGCAAAAGAAGTACCAGAAAAGCCTAAAAACCCATTTTGCACGTTTCATTCAGCATATTTCATTTAGCATCTGTCTCATTCAGCATATATAGAGTGCGGGAAACATGCTAAATTAGTTTTTTCAGTTTTTTTTCATTTTATTTTTAAATTTTGACCATACAGATGTGATCTACTTACTCGATTTTATAGGGAACAGCTCTTGGAGTGTTCAATTCCCATGCATGAGTGGGTTTTTATAAGGTTCGAAAAATCAATAGTCCAAATCTTTGCAAATTTTCAAGTCTCCAAATATCATTTTTCATAAAAAATACATAGTCCTGACACCAATTCCTTGTAAATCGACCATGCTGGTTGAACACATCTATGGGGCTGGAATCGCGAAAAAAACACCGAAGAAACCCAAAAACCCATTTAGCACATTTCTCTCTCTCTCTCTCTCTCTTATATATATATATATATATATATATATATATATATATATATATATATATATATATATATATATATGAGTTCACCCAAGCCTCGAGCCGGGCCGAACACCCTGTGTTCGGGCTCAACTCTTCTAAGCTAAATGAGCTGCTCATGGCTCGGCTTGCCAGCTATACAAGCCAATCACGAATGAGTTTGTGATAAGCCGAACCTGGCTGAGTCACAAGCTGTTAGGTTCATTTACCAGCCATTCACATGGATGTGTGTTGTATAGGCGGCCTAGTACCTTGAAGGGTGCTTTTGATTTGGGGGACAAATCCTGCATGAAGGGACACCATGGTCCCTCAATGGGATTGTCTGTGCGTTTTTAATGCTGGGCACTACAGGACAAAGACATGTTTGTGGATGTGTTTGCTATTGAACTCCTGAATTTTGGACAAACACTGTCTTGTGCGGTGTTTGTCTTGCGATTTTCAAATGCTCCTGAAAGGTATTCAGCCACTGATTAGCGGATCACCTCTCTTTAAATTGGTGCGTGGTAGTTGTCCATGTGATGTGATGCGATGCTATTTTAACTGAGGATGATTAATTTAGATGTTTAAGATACAAACAAATGCACTGATGCTTGCATTAAGATAACATCCTCACAATATGGTGACATATTTGATGGCCTCAAAAATAATCAGAGTTCTGTCTTCTTAATATGCTCTCTGTTGATGCTAATCTTGAGTGAAATAGGATCATGAAAAACTGATTGAAATCTCTTTTTATTTGTCATAAACAGTACCATGACAATTATGTGAATCTGTTTTTTAGACTTTTGTGATTAATTTTTGGGGTGCTACAATTTGATGTTCTCCATCTTCTATTCTTTGCATATATATAACTTTGTTATAGTCATGTATTTTATGGTTCCATAATTGATGGACTGGAGTTTGTCCTCTACTTATTTCATGGTTCCTTGACTGAAACATTGACTCAGGTTTTATGAAGTTTAAGACATCTCCCCAGTACAGAGTACAGACCAATTGGCCTGTCAAACCTAAAATGCCAGAGGTGCCTTTGCGATAAAGTTGCCACATTGAAATTCAGTTGTGATTTTTCTTTTCTAGAGTTGGTACAGTTTTTGTAGCTGGAGACCTGTTAGAATTCCAAAGCTCTAGCTGCTATATTTCATTGGAAGATGCAACCTTTAGCTAGATTCATCTGTTTCTATGGCTGAACTTATAACATGATAAAATTCACTTATAGTTTGTCTTCATCCTGATTGTCGCAGCGTGCAAAATAGCTTAACAAAAATTTATATTCTTATATTATGAAAATGACCAAGGGCAAGAAAAAGTGTCGTTTTCATATTGTGTAAATTTAATATACTTTTGTCAAAGTTACTAATCCTGTAATGGTTATAGTAAGAAAATTGTACGTATATAGTGTCCCTATTTATTTATTTATTTTAATGTGTTAGTTTGAACAGCAGTTGACTCTAGATACTTGATCAATCTATATGTATATCTGCATTTATACCAGGTCTTTAGTTTCTAACTGCATAAAATTCAACAGCATTTTGGTTTTTGTATCAGTTCCACTTTGAGGGAAAATGGGAGATGGAAAAGGCAAGCATGATGGTGAAGAGACTAACAACAAGGGATTCTTATCGAACCTGGTACATGGGCTCCACCCTGGATATCCCCATGGTTATGGATACCCCCCACCACCTGGTGCATATCCACCTCAAGGGTACCCTCCACAGGGATATCCCCCACAAGGCTACCCACCTCAAGGCTACCCACCACAAGGGTACCCTCCACAGGGATATCCCCCACATGGTTACCCGCCAGCTGGATATCCTCCCTCTGGTGCTTATCCTCATTGTCCTTATCCAGGAGCTCACCCCCATCCGCAGCATGGTATGGGAATCTCATGACATGATTTAAGCTATTTTTAGCATATCCAGTCACACACACACCTTTGTTGGATAGTGGTGATTGAAAGATGCCTTTTAATTTGTCATATTACTTAAAGCATTTGAATGTTTCTACTAATGACTTGATACTGTTCTAAGGATCATTCTTCGAGTCTATTTTGAGTTTAACTGACCATAGTTGTGTTTAATGACTAGACTATCTCGTATTCATATACATGCATACGAATAAATAATTTAACAGACAGTGTGACCAAATATCATGATTTCTTCATATGTTTTTAATTTTTTTATTAGTGATAAAAAATGTACAATATGACGATAATTTGAAAAAACTTCTAAATGACAGTATTATGTTATCATTTGATGTTACCAAGAATTTTATATTTTGAAATTTTCAATTATTATTATCTATTTATTTTTCAAAATTCCAGAAATCTTTCCAAAAAAAATCACTTGTGTTATATCCTCCTGGAAAAAGTCTCACTACTACTGTCACAAGATAAATATTTGTGACTATGATACACATGTGCATGTACTCATGCACACAGACATCTATTTTGGAAATCACTTATATTTACAAATGTTGTTTCTTTTATCAAAACCTTTTTTTTTTCTTCTGATATGATTGAAGTTACTCTTAGAATTTTCTCAATATCCATATCATTGTAATACCTGTGTTTTGCTTTGTTGTTGTTGATCTGTTTGTTGTTATTTTTTCATTTCACTGAAATATTCTGGTAGCTTTGTCTTTCTGCACCTGTCTTGTTGTTTTGCAAGTGACAATGAATATTTCTTGGAACTAAATTATTTTAAATATCCTGTAGACTTGTCTCCTTCCAGGATCACCATCCTCCATTGTTAGTGTTGTTAGCTATCAAATTTAGTTAGTTTGATATATTATACAACACCTTACATGACCAATATATGCCTTTTCACATTATGGCTCCCAAAAAGTGGAAAATGGTGACTTTTGTAGGTTGCAATTTCATGAATCAATTCAATGAGAGATCTTCTTATCACTTTCGTAGGCTTGTAATTAGAAAAGGGAAAAAAGGGGCCCCGGTCCACATCACGTAAGGCTTTTCTGATTTTTGGTCGACTGTCTTATTAGAAAAGAGATCAGGCGATTGTGCGGATCACAATCACAACCAATCCATTGAGAGAATGCTCGGCCAGCAACCAATGACGCATGGGGTTTACAAGGACACTGGCGTAGGATTGGCTGAAAAAGTTGGTCAGGTGATCACTTCATTAGGAGGGAGGGTTAGTGTCTTCTGTCCCATTGTTTTGGAATCTGATTGAAATGTACGGCTTCCCTGGGTGGGGCCAGTCCATGAAGGTTCTCCACTATATGGAGGGCAGATGAGGGTCATATTGTACATGACCAATCATTAGTTAGATTTGATCTGCCCTGCACAACTCAGGAACTGTGCATCTCCCTGAGAAAACCGTGAAAGTGGAGCCATGCACATCTCTCTCAAGTGAGATGCACGGTGGGGATTGGATGATGGGTAGGTTATATCTAGGTTACCAAATTAGAAAGCGGAAGCGAACAATAAAACGAGAAGCGAGATATTTTAAAATTTATAAGAAGCGAAAAACGATGAATCAATTTAAAAGCAAAATAAGAATAAAAAAAAGAAGTGATATTAGATCTAGTGAGAAACAAAAAAACTAATCAAAGGGAATAAAAGCTAAAATAAAAATGACTTCTCAAATTTTATGATTTTATAGTACAAGAATTAATTTTTTCTCAAAATCGAAAAGTGATGGTTGCCAATTTAAAAAAAGTATGTGAGAAGTTGGAAGCGTCAAAGGAAGCACATGGAAAACATGAAAAGAAGCATGAGAGAAGCACAGGAATCATAGGAAAACAAAGAAGAAACTTGTGGGAAGCATAAAAAACTCATAGAAAAAATCAAGGTTCTTATCAAATTTCAGAAGCGATGAGTTTTGCACTTCCTAAGCAGGTTTTCGAGAAGTGTGCTTCTCACCTGTCTATGAAGCTTCCATACATGACCTGGGGCACTACGACACAATGGCTCCATGTACGGATCAAGTGCAATGTGATTGCACACTCTCAGTGTGCAGCACTTGATCACCCACCATATGCTGTTGGGCCCTACAGCTGCAGGCTGTATCTCAAAGATGGGAGGTGATCAGGTGCAGCAGAACACTAAATATGTGGAATCACAATTCCCCTGATCCTCCCACTTCAGCAATGAGGCTGGGGACGGTTGTCACTGAGCATTCCTAGCCACAGGAGAAGAAATGTTTGATGGCAAGGTAAAGTGACATGGCTGTGTAGCTCCTCGCTATTGTAGATACCATGACAATCGTGTGGGCATATTCTCACATACATGAACATGGTCTTCAAGTTTTTATCCTACCGTTGCGTGGTGGCAGGAGGGCATGGTTCAGGACATGGTATCTCTCCCGGCATGGGTGCAATGCTAGTAGGAGGTGCCGCCACTGCTGCTGCAGCTTATGGAGCTCACCATCTCAGTCACGGCCACCATTTTGGGCATGGTGGATTTTTTGGACACGGTTATGGGCACGGCAAATTCAAGCATGGCAAGTTCATGCACGGCAGGTTCGGGAAGCACGGCATGTTTGGGAAACATAAATTTGGAAAGCATGGCAAGTTCAAGAAGTGGAAGTGATGCTTTGCATATCTTACTGCATATTGATCCAGCTGCATATCCAACAGTACTCCTTTTAACTTGTTCTGGTGATTGCTCAAACGCTTGTGTTGTGGGCTTGCTTGTTTTTTATTATTTTTGCTTGTTTTCAGTCATTTTATGCCCTAGTGTGAGGTACTTGCATCGTACCTATATATACACACGTCAGTGGCCATCATACAAGATTGCCTAACAAGTGGAGTTGGTCTACCTAGTCTGATCAAGTTAGCGTGGTGGTGGGCTGCTAAGACTGCCTGTTTCTCTCTGGAGGCCGGATCAGGTGCAATCACAAACACCATGTGCCGCTGCACCTGACCACCCTCCATCTGCTGTTGGGCCCCATGGATAACAGGCTGTGTTGGAGTCATGGAAGGCTATCAGGTGCCGCAGCACATTACGTTTGTGCAAGACTTCACATTATATGCAGCGTCGCTGCATGATGGTCATGCAGCGACCTGCCTGGCAACCATCCATGGGTGTGTTGTCCATATGGACGGTCAGCAGTAGTGGAGGTGCATAAAAAATGGTCTCTTAGTACAATGTGATTGGACCTATCTTTTTTCTTCTCTCTGCTGTTCTTTGCTTTTGGCCGGTGGTTTTTATTCCCAACTTGACACCACATGGTTAACATGAGCAATATCATAAAGTAAATTCGTAAGAACAATCACATGTCATGTCATGAATTTTGAGGAAGGCCCACACTGGAGTACTGTGGAGCCCATGCCATGCTAGCATGTGATTGACCGTTACTCGATAATTGTCTATGACATTGCTGATGATTGGATCCGGTCGCATCTGAGTGCCTTAATTTGCGTTTGATTTCTTAGATCCATGGACACACGGGTCAAGGGGTAGGGCCCACACCTTGATCCGACCTCCATTCAAATGGAGATCTAAGATCTCTCGTTTGAGCCAAAACCCCCTAAAATCCATGGATTTAAAGCTCGATGGTGGAGGTTTGGAGTAGAGATCCAATGGATTCACGATTCAAACGTACCCTTAGTGGGTCCTGCTGCAGATGCACGGGTAAGGTGACCCTGAGCTTGGTGTGGGGTGTAAGAGCAGAGCTGGATGGTGGTTAAATGGGTTTGTTTAGATAGTCCAGGATTTTGAACTCCAACGACTTTGGGTTTGAGATTAGTACCTGGAGTAAAATGCGAGATGGAGATAATCCAAGGGGATCTAAAGCCCCAGCTTCATCGATGTTGCTTACAGCACCAGTTTATGAAAAGCTATGGTGGGCTAACGCATCGGATTCATGGCGTTAGTGTCGAGCACATGATTGAAGCGTTTGGCTTGTGAGCAATAGGTTTTGAGTTCAAGTTTATGTTTTTTATTGAGAAGAGAGTTCAAGCTTTATTGCTTCCAACTTTGAAACAAGGTACTTTGGGGTTGAATGAAATAGTTGAATGGTCAGGGCGCACTATCAGAGCTAGAAATTCAAATTAGGGTGGGCACAGGTGTGTGACAGTGTGTGTGTATGGCAATGGACCGGCTGGCAGAGAGAGAAGGAGTGTGTGTGTGCGCGCTAGTGCAGGCGGGTGCACAGTTTTTGGATTAGGGTGGGCACTGCTCATCCTGAAACAACTCATGCACAAGGGTGGGGAAATATTTTATAAGAGGCATGAATTGAGTTTTTTTTATAGGAAATGGGTGCATGTCTTATGAAAACAAGGGGCCTGCATGAGTGCACATTGATTTCACCTGTGGTTGGGAAATGCATATATTCATATGAAAATGGGTCTTTTCCCACCATCTTTGGTAAAAACAGAGGACATAAGAAAATCAAGGCCTGAAAGGAGGTTGGGTCCGTGTGCATTATGTTCTAATGCAAAATCCAAAGGGCCTTATTAGGGTCTAGGAATCTGCGGATTCTGGACGCCCTACCAATATTTGTTAAGAGTTCCAGCCAATGTTGTTAAAATGGACGATTCAAAAGGGCAGCTTCATGTGTCATTTGATTAATTTTTAAATATTTTTAAGGGGTTAAAAGTTGTCTAATTTTTAAAATGTTTTTTATGATCTAATGACACGTCATCTGATGATAAAAAGTTGTCAATTCACGAACGATTCAATTTAATTCGATTCTTGGGTATTTTTAAGAAACTGGTTGACCTAGTGAACCGATCTTAACAACAGGGTTTCCACCCAACCACATGCAAATGCGCTATCTGGAGATGGCTTGGAAACAGTTGCGTCATGCCAAATGATGAGCCCCAAATTTATTTTTTGTGAATTTTTATATAAACCCGTTGTTGATTTTCGCATATAACAACTCAAATAACACTGAATGTAAGCAAATAGATATTCAAATCATTTAAACATTTAAATGACTTGAAAACAATTAAATATATAAACAATAATGTCATATACAAATCATTCAACAATGCTTTAGAACATTCAAGAGTGGTTTTAGTTTAAACATTCGAATCATTTAAAGATTCAACAGTGGTTTTAGTTTAAAAATTCAATTAAAATCATTTAAACATTCAATAATGGCTTCAATTTTACATTCAAATCATTTAAACATTCAATAGTGGTTTTAGTTTTATATTTGAATAATTTAAACATTCAATCAATGATAATATATACAAATGAATGACAAACAAATGACTATATTAAAATTCATTCATAGAAATATTCAAATGACATTATATACAAATCAATGAGTTACAATGTTGATCTTTGAATATATAAAATAAAATAAAAATTAATCAAATAAATTTCTATGGTTGAGGATGTTGTGATTGTCGTGAACGTAACTCCTCGATGACCTTATTTGCATTCTCTAGAAGGCCAACTTGAATACATATTATATCCTCTTGAGTATGTACCATATTCTTCAGCATACATATTTCTTTAAGTGTAAGAACCAACTCTCCCTCCAATCCACTTACGATTTTTTTGTGCTTCTCTCCAACTTTCTTTTCTCCTTAAAACAACCTATTTTTCATTGAAGAATATGCAACATGTTGGAAAGCTACAAAATTGTCATTGGTGGCATGTTCCATGGACGACAAGCCAATATTTTCGTTGTCCTTGTGCTAGTCTTGAAGTTTGGAGAGGAATACCGTTGAGTAATCCTTCATCGTATGCGATGAAAATTTGCTAATTGCGTGATGGTGACTAGTTGGTTGTTGAACAAACTCAAATTGTCAAACAACTCAGCTAGCCATTTGACGCTCAACTCCATTCATGTCGTGTATCCAAATGTTCTTCCTGGTGATGTCTTTTGTCTCCATAACCGCATAAGCATTTTGCTACTCCTCCAACAAGCATTCATAGGGGCATCGGTTTACCTACATTTTCTTTATAGTTAGGCCTACAAACATGCATTTATTTAAAAAACACATAAAATATCAATAACAATACTTATATTTACCCTAATTAGCCTGCAAAACGATGCAACGTAGTCGGCACGTGACATGTGAGGATCCACCAATCTTCAATCATGGCCATCTTCATTGCATGATTGACTCCATATTATGACACATGAAAATTCATGGGCAACGTCACACATCTTTGGCCTTTCAATGAATATATGCTCTCATATCCAAACTTGCATAACAATGCTTAACAAAGATTAATATACAGTATGTATCAAAATATAATATGTAAGTATAGGAATAACTATAAATCAAAAGTTTAAGTACAATGAAAGAATAAATACCTCCAACAATAACACCATCTTGACAAGGTTTTTTCTTTTGTTTCTCGTGCTACTTAAACTTACACACAGATGTGCAAGTGTGGCTGCTCTTCATGCATATTGATCGATGCGATCAAGGTCTTCCAATAGTTCAATGTATGATACATGGACCGGCTTCCCAACAGGGTCGATGAATAAGTATAAGCCAAAGAAGTGTAGTAAAAATACTCTCACTATCTTGTCCACCCTACTACCTCTCTTCCCTCCAACACACGATAATTTTTTCTTTATCCTCCTCGCCTTACTAGGGTCATAATTGCTTCTAAGCCACAAAAACTTGATTTTATCGGTTTCAAACACAACATCATCTGCTTGCAAATAAGTATCTCATAAGTGGTTAAAATTTCTCCACTGATGCCCACTAACTGGTTCCACATGGCACTTCAGTCCGGTTATTCATGTCACCTCCTTCAATGTGATTGTCATCTTAAGATCTCTGAACTTGAATATGTTGGTTGTTGGATTCTAAAACTGCACAACGGCCTCTAAGAGGGGGTAATTGATGTTTCATAGTTTGATCTTCAAGAATTTATGAAAATACATTTGATCTAACAACTCCTTTTCTTCCTCTGTTAGTGTTAAAAACCATTGGTGTTTTTGGTTCTAGTAAAGCCGATGCATGCAAAATGTTGGTTCTTCTAAATCAATTGGATGAGAATCCTACAATCTAAATTAATTTTACTCAAATCATTCAATTTTAATGAATTCATGTATAATAGCAATATATATATATCAATTTAATCAATGAAATTAGTTAATTGCAATGGATTTCTACATATTGTACACATATATGATAAACTAATCAATTGCATTTATGTATAATAGCAATATATATATATATAATCAATGAAATCAATCAATTGCAATGAATTTCTACTTGTTTATAAGCACCTGACCTTTTTTCCCGTTGTGACCTATTCATCAAAGCATGCACTTTCTCCTGCACATGGAGATCAACATCGGACTCCTGAGCAGTGTTCTTATCCGACCCAACCACGTGAGCCTCACTTACATCTACTTTCTGAGGAGGGTTCACATTAACATCAACTCCTTGGTCAAGTACCTCCTCCACCCTCTCACCACTACAGGTGGTCGCATCTCCAAATTCATTTATCTGAGCATTGTGGTTAGTAACAACCTCATAGCCAGCCAATGGGTCACCCTCCCCCTCCTTAGATGCTTCTAAGATAGGAGAAAAGATTGTGCCTACAAATTGCTTAACTTTTTCTGCACATTCTACTTTAGATACTAACCACTTTGAAATTTATATATGTTAATTGTAAGACCATTTATGTTGTGCATCCAACTCATTGCTTGAACTGTATGTGGTTATTGATGGTGCATTTTTTATGAAAAATGTCGGACACTTACATTTTTGGCAATGGACGTGGCTCCCTCTCTACCCACTTATGCACACTTAGTCGTGCTTCTAAATTACCAGGATGACCTAGTTCATAGTTCTTTATTGGCTTTTGTTGTTATGCTTGAGAAATTTCAGATGATGTGGGTGTGGTTCCATTCTTCTTATTGGCCATATTATATTAATAAATAAATTCAAATTTTTCTACAATAACAATATAGTGAATATTGAATAAGCATTGCAAAAAACAAACAAAATATTTGCATTAAAAAAAATATATTGTGCTTACTGAAAATAATAAAAAAACATTTCATTTCAAGCAAAAAAAAAAAAGTAAATATTGTTTCATTCAGTCGTTAAACAAAATGGAACAATATTTGATTCAACTGTTAAACAAAATAGAACAATGTTTGATTCAACCATTAAACAAAAGGGAACATTGTGCTTACTAGAAAAACACACCCTTCGATGATTCGACAACGTTGAAATGCCTTCAATGAATAGGTGCCAAAAATATTTGACGAAAATAGTTGTCAAAAGGGAAGTAGGTTGGGGACCACTTATTGGAGACAAAAGACAAAAAACCCTTAAATTATGCAAAAATAATAAGGTTGGAGACCACAGTGGGTTTATATATTATTCAAGAAATTCATAAAAATAAAAAATATCGCATATTTGTTATAATTTTGTAAATATTTAAGTACAATATTTGTGATATATGAAGATTCACAAATAACTTTATGTGAGAGCGTTCAATATATATAAAAAAGCAAGCTATTTGAAAAATTAATGGTAAGTGCTTCGCATATAAATTTATGCGATTTCGAAGAGTATATGCAAAATAGTAGGATATTTGCGAGAGGTGTTTCACAAATATATTTATAGGAAATATTAATGAATATGCTAAATAGTAGGACATTTACGATTTTGGTGGTTTCAGTTTTACCAAAATTTCATAAATAAATTTATGCGAGTTCGTGAGGTCTAAATTCATATAAAAAAAACTGTGATTCTAGATTTAAGTGGGTATTAAAGATAGCCGACATGTGGTACAATTTTATCGCAAAAAAGGCCTAAATTCATAGTTGTGAAGGGTAAAAATGTCTTAACAATGCCAGATATTTGCGATTTTGAACACCAGGAGAATATAAAAAATTACCGGGTTTTAGGAAATCAGGTCAAATTACTTGTATAGTACAATCATTTTCTAATTGAGAAAAGAATAAGACAACTACCTTTTGGGATGATTCTCTATTCCTTTTAAATGAGATGAACTAGTGAGAATATCATCAATCATAAAGAGTTAGAGCCTTCATATTTCTTACATATAGCTATGTTTTGAGTTAAAAAGGTTGCTTTCATTTTTCAAATTCAAGTTGCTAAAAGTGTTTTGCATCTAAAGAGCTGAAACATTCTTATTTCTTACATGGGTTTGCAATATTATTTTTCAAAATCATTGTTTTTTTTTATAACAGAGCTGAAGGAATTAGGGCCCTCTCCCTTTTACAAATAGCATTCAGTCAACCCAGGCAAGCCAAATTTCTGTTGATGCTACCAGGCAGTTATTCAACCATCCATGTGCCACTGGGGTTCGAACTTGCAACTTTCCATTACATGGTGACTTGCACAAATTGCTCCTACCAGATGATCAGAGTCCTTGTTGGTAACTTTTTGAGGCTATAAAGGTCATTTTCCCTTTTATAGTGCAACTTGCTAAGTATGCTTCATTGCTTTCTACATTGTTTTCTCCCCTCCAAAACAAGTTTGAGACTTTACCTCAAAAAGTAACCAAGTTAAAAAATGTTGTTTTGATGAGTTGAGCAGTGTTTGCATCTAGTTTGCTCATTCTTTTATATTGTTGTTTTCAAACTCAGTAGCTGTTTTTCATTTGGATTTTTAGCTACTGCATTTTCCGGGAAATGACTGAGACCTGAAGTCTGAATCGAAACCGCTAGACTGTAGAAGATGCAGATCAGGTGCCATCTAAAACTGTGCAGAACATAATGGCAAAATTTTGATGTGAGCTGAATTTTTCCTATTTTTTCACCCATAATAAACGAGCCTAAAAGCCACTATGGGGTCACTTGTGTGCCCGGTAGGGTGGTTGCGAGGGTGTTGAGATGAAGGCACCAGATCAAACCCCACTGGTGTACAGGTGTGTCCTAAGCTTTCAGAGGTGGGCCATGTAAGGCAGGATGCTCGTGGAACCCACCCGGGGTTTTCCTTGCTTCGACGAGGGTTGCTCATCGTCAAAAGGAGCCTAAAAATATCATGTCTGCTGTATCTCTAATTGATGCATCATTTTTTTTTGGTGGAGTTTCCTAAAAGATTTGTCTACACAAAACATGACATGTTTGGCTAGTAAAATTTTTTTTTTGAAAGAAAAATATTATTACTAGATAGTGAAAATTACAATATGCAGACCAAACGATGAGATATCATTAGAAAGCCAATCAGTACCATAGGTAGGATAAAAATTGAAAGAGACATCTTAATAGGATAACCAAAAACCATAGAATTACATGGGAAACAATCAAGCTATAAGTCCACATCCCAGCGTCAAATGCCAATGCAAGTAAGATTGATAGTAGGCTCGTTGAATCATCAGCCATGGTTGTTCGATAGCAGGCCAATTGAAGCAGCAACAACCAATTCCCCGCTCCAACTTGCTTTGGTTGCGCAACCTCTTATCTGAAATAAGGCAGGCTTAATCCTGAAAGTCTAGTAGACCTCTCTGAGCGAAGTACACTACCATGGAATCAGAGCCCAACATTTCCATATAGAATTCTAAAGGAGCCTAAGCACTCCCTTCCGAATCCCTGCAGCGGGATTAGATTTTGTAGTAGAAAAACCAAGCCCTCTCCAGGGAAGAGTCTTGGTTACAAGAAGGAATGCCACCTGCGATGCCAGATGCTTAGATGCTAAAGAGGAAGAAAAATAAGAAACACAAGTGCTGACGAAAGGAGGGTCGTACGCATAGAGCAAAAATGAGCAATGGATGTCGCATCATACCCCCTAGGGCAATATTGTATGTATTCACACACCCACATGAACACACACACTCACGCATGCATGCATATCCACCCACTCACACACACATAGATACACCAGCCAATTTTAGACCAGGATTCTTCTATTGTCCAGACACCAAAAATCCTTCCCTATCCATTTTTTGAACCTTTCTTTTTAATTCCAATTTCAGCAGAAAACAAATTTTGTTCCAACTTTGGTATTTTTTCCTGAATAATCTATCATTTCTTCTCTAACCATATTAGACTCCACGCTGACAGCCACCAGACTCTCCAAACAAACCTTCACTCACCACGACGATGTTGAAAGTGCTCAGCAGTCAGCACAACCCTTGGAAAATTAAGATTCTCTCAACCAATAATAGTCATCCCAAACTTTTCTCCTCAAGGAAGTAATGAAAGGACACTTCCAAAAAGTATGATGCACCTCTTCTTTATGACATTGGCAAATAGAACACCTACTTGTCAAATGGAAACCACATTTTCAACCAGTCCTTCAGTTTGAATTTTTTCATTGAGAATAAACCAACCTATTAAGGAGGCTCGATGCGGTAAGCCAATCCCCAATAGCACATCCTTGAGCAACCAAACGATCGATGGGTCATTCATAGACAAGTAGAGAGAGATGGTTGAATTCCTCCCATCCTTCATAAGCTTCCACACGAGAAGCTAAGATAAAGAGATGATATTGATGCAAGATATAAGAGAGTTCTATTGTCTGAACACCACCTCTAATGGATCTCTTCTAAGAGTTAACTCTCGTTCATTGAAATTTGGTAAATAATAATCTTTTACCATAGCATAATACTTTTGGGCAGCTTGATAAAGTTGAGAAAATTCATCACACAAAAAGGTTTCATCGTACTACACATCTTGCCAAAAAAGTATGCTTTCCCCATTGCCAATGCTCACCTTAATGAATTGGCAAAAAATATCAATCACTTGTATCCACTTCTTCCAAATACTCGGTCCCCTCTGCCACCTATAACTTCTGCTCCATCTCCAAGTCACATAATATTTCTTTTGCAAATAATCCATAACCATCTAACAAGAAGAGCCAAGTTAAACTTATGAATGTCTCGAATACCCAACCCTCCAAAGATCAATGATTTTTCAATATGACCCCACCCCATCAATGCCTTTGCCTTTCCTTCCAAGCTCCCATTCCAAATAAAGTTCGTAAAATTTTTTGTAAGCTTTTTTTCAACCTTTCTTAGCATTTTAAAATTTTAAATAAAATGTAGGATCATAGTAGAGATGCTAAATTTTACCAAGGTGATTCTCCCTGCCTTAGATATGAGGCGGTTCACACAAGACTGGGTTCTTGCTCGAATCTGGTCTTCCACCCCACCCCACCCCAATGAGACTCGCTAGATACACCAAAGGTGGAGAGGCAAGCCTAGGTATGTGAAAGGTAAATCACCCGCCACACAATAAAAAATGTGATAAGCTAAAGTTTGCTTTAAACCATTGTCATCATCATTGAATACCAAAACTTGGCTCTTACCTCCATTCATTTTCAAACCTAAAATTTTAAAATTACCCACGTTACTAATATGTTCTCTCCAGTAGCCTCACCAAACACTAAAGTGCCATCCACAAAAAGAGGATGAGTGATAGAGTTGGAAACCCTACACTTGTGAAAAATCTCATTTTCTTGAGTTGAATTAATCATCACTGACAGTGCTTCCATTGCCATAATAAACAATAAAGGTGATAATTGGTCCCTTTGTCTAAGCCCCCTCTTAGACTTGAAAGGATCACTTCTCTCCCCATTTATGGATATAATTATAGGAACAGCTCGGAGCAAACCCCTTATCCAAGAGATCCATTTGTCACCAAATTTCATACACTCCAAACAATGAACTAAGAATTCTTAGTCAAGTCAAAATATTTTCAAGATCAAATTTCAAAACAAAGGATGGCGTACCTGATTGCTTTATGGAATGGATGGACTCATGAGCCAAAATGCATGGCTCATATAATCTTCGGCTAGGAATAAAAGCAATTTGTGAGGAGAAAATAATGGAGTGAATATGAACTTTCACTCTAGAGGCCAAGGTTTTAGATATAATCTTAAAACATGAACCAATTAGTGAAATAGGCCGAAACCACTCAATATCTTCTGCATTAACTTCTTTTGGAATAAGAATGATAGTCGAACGACCCAAAATGCTTGAAATGATGGCATTAGCGTGAAAGTCATTCATTATCATAAGCAAATCAAATTTGACATACTTCCAATTTTCTTTGAAGAACTCAATAGAAAAACCATCTAAGCTCAGAGAGTTACCATTGGGTAGAGTAGATACCACTTTTTTAATCTCCTCCATGTTGAAAGTTGCAAACCATCTTGAACTGCAACACCCAAAGGAGTAAAATCCATAGCAGACGTACCAAATAAAGTTGTCACTAAGTTAGAGAAGCGGTTTAGGAAGAATTTTGTAGCTTTCGCAAGAATATTGGGACCCTCCCACTGCTGCCCCTTAGTCTTCAAAGTTGAGATATGGTTCCTTCTCCTTCTCGTGGAAGCACACATATGAAAATACTTGGTATTTGCCTCCTCCGCATGTAACCAATGCACTTTGGCCTTTTGCTTCCATTTTATTTGTTTTCAGAATCTCCATTAATTTAAAGATTTAACCAAAGCTTTTTAGAGCTTTTCTCAATTCCAATAGCTCTATAACATCATCTATGCTTTCCTCCTTTTCCTAAATGGCTTGAAGTTGGCTAGTAAATTAACTATGGAGTTTTTATTTTGTTTTATGATGTGTTTGATTGCCTGCATCCTTAAACTCTCAGAAGATCCAAAAAAATGAGGTTCTAATATACATGCATCTCTTCTCCGACTCCTTTAGTCTGATCATCATTTCTATTCATATGAGATTCAATGATAAAAAAAAGTATTAAGTCTTAACAAGATGTTTAGAGGTTTGTTTTGTTAAAATTTGCATGAACATAGCCCATTTTTGTTTGAAAATGGGTATCTCCTCACACTCAGTGAAATGAACACTCCTCCAAGTACCAAAGGAGGCTCCGCTTGTCTGGTAGGAGCAACTAGTGTATGCCATCTTGTGTTGGGATGTTGCAATTTCAAATCCCAATGGCATCATTGTATAACTGGTAGGGGTCTACCAAACCCCAGTTTGCCTTTGAAAAAAACACTCCTCCAGGTAGGTCCTACACTTTTCATAAGAAAAAATGGTTTTTGTAGTGACTTGTGCCCCTCCCCCCTTAGAGAAAGTTTTTTAATTGATTTTTTTTTGTGCCCATTTCTCATGGTAGTGACTGCAACAATCGGACCCTAGAGTGGAAAAAAGTTGCAATATGTGTGAAATTGTGACATGTTCACTTTGAAAGTTAACCCCTATGAGATTCAATGGTGAAACAATTACTAAGAATTCAGAACAAGGAGTTTGAGTGGAAAAAAGGTGCAGTACGTGTAGTGCATGTTTTCTTTGAAAGTTGTCTTTCGATATGAGTTTTTTTTTAACGGTGGGCACTAGGGAGTTTTAATGCAAAACAATTTACTAAAAGGGCGTTTGTTACACTCCCAATCAAGGGAAGCCTCTTTCCTTTGAGAGAGACACTTCGAAGGGAAAGTGCTTCTCGGGGAAGAAAGGTATGAATCTTTTTTTATAGGAAAGCTGCCCTTTTTGCATTTATTATGTGGGTCCTACCATATATTTCCCATAGACATGTTTGTTTCACTCATTGTAGGAAAGAGGCCCTATTTTGAAGAAAGATAGCCTCTATTTCATGGGAAAGGGCTGAAACAAACACCCCCTAATGGCACATTTGCATGTCACAGAAATTAGAGGGTTTTCACACCTCATCCTATGTGTTCTCGTGGGCCTTACCACAGCAACATAAATGGGGGGGATCCTTTTTTGCAAGGAAAAAGAGCATTTTTTTTAATGGATGCTCCACCCTGCCTTCCCCCTCCTTTGGATCATAGTGTCATTGCCTTCAATGGGCTTGCTTGAAAAGACCAACTATGGCCTCTCTTACCTACTAGCAACACCATCCATAAGTGGTTGATATATTTGGTGTTCATTTGCATATGGCTATTTTTTTATGAGGAACCCTCACTGAAGCAAGTGAAACTTCGGGTGGGGCCCCACGACCACCCTTCCATACGTGACCCATCTCTGAAAGCTACAAACACACCCATGCACCTGCGGGGTTTGATCCGGGGTCTTCAACTCAATACCTTCACAAACACCCCACTGGATGATATATTGACATTCATTTGCAAATGCGTATGTTACTCTAATACTTCAACTTGCATTCATTTGTGTCATTTACAGATACCACCATGGTACTCTTCTAGAACCTTTTTCGCCTCTTCCTTATCTAGGCATTTGGGAAGCTCACTACTATAACCCTTTTTATAAACAAAAAATAACCATATTGTACAACAAAAATAATGCATTTTCTAAAATCTCCCACAATTTTTGAATTTTCTCCATGTCCAAATTCATAAATTTATGTGTTTAAAAGAACCTTTTTACCCTTCACAGAAGCAAATTTCCTTCAAAAATGTGTATTTCCTTTCAAATATGCAAATATGCAGTTTTTCTCTTAATTATGTGAATTTCCTCATAAATATTTGAATATATGAATTTCCTCCAAAATTTCTTCTAAATATGTGAATTTCTTCTTAAATATGCATTTTCCCTCTCAAACATATGATTTTCCTTCTAAATATGTGATTTTTCTCCTAAATATGTGAATTTCTTACATTCTGGAGCGAGGTATAATATTTCAAAAAGAGAATTTTGCATGAGCGTTATGAAATGGGGAAGACGCATTTATTTGTTGTGCAAAACTATAAGAGAAAAATCTCATATTTAGGAGGAAATTCACATATCTAGAAGCAAATTCTTACATATACATGTTCTTGACTTGATATTTGATTGTTACTCGTTTGATTCTAGTATATTTTCTCTATTGTACATTTAATACTTGGACAAAGACACAATTTAATTTCATGCATGTACATATATCCTATTTTGTTGTATTTTAGGAGAAAATCCATATATTTGGGAGGAAAACCACATATTTAGAAGAAAATTTATATATTTAAGAGGAAATTTGAATATTTTAAAGAAAATTCACGTGTAAGAAGATTTATATATTTAGGAGGAAATTTAAATATTTGAGAGAAAATTCACATATTTGGGAAGAAATCACATATTTAGGAGGAAATTTACATATTTAGGATGAAAATCACATATTTTGGAGAAAATTTGTATATTTGAGAGGAAATCACATATTTAGGAAGAAATTCATATATTCATATATTTGGGAGGCAATTCATATATTTGAAGGAAAATTGCATATTCACATATTTGGGAGGAAATTCACATATCTACAGAAAATTCGCTTGTGCAAAGGGTAAAATGCCTTTTAAAGCAAAAATTTTATGAATTTGGACATGGGGGATTTCAAAAATTATGGGGTATTTTGAAAAATACATAATTTTTGTTGTATAGTACGATCATTTTTTTTGTGAAGGACCCCACATAGAAGGTAATATTTTTGGGCTAGTCTTCTAATGGCTTACTTGTCTCTTTGATGAGCTTTCTCGAGAAAAGTTCTATTCTCTAGAAAGTTTTTGATATCATAAAACCAAGTTTTCTTATCATTTGGGCCATGGTAGTTGACCTCCTCCAAACTGGCCTTCTCTCTCTTATCACAGGCTAACTTTTTTAATTTTTTAATAGAGAATGATATTTGATTATGCCCCTGCTCTATCTCGATAATGGAAGCAAGGTTAATTAGGCTATCAACAAATTGATTGTTATTTCTTCTAACATGAGAAAATTTGCATGATTTAAAATTTTTTATCAATTCCAAAACTACTTCCACATAGGAGGCTAACCTTTCTTGCTTGGTTTTTCATACCTCGATGACTTGCTTGATCACCAACATTTAATCTCCATGTGCATGGACCTTCTTAGCTCCCACTTTAATAAAATTGTTCAATCCTTGGATCAAGACCTCATATTCCATTATGTTGTTGGTACCATTGATATTTCAAGAATAATCAAAATACAATTGTTATATTTTTTCTTCAAAAAATAATCATACTATATGGCAAATTTGATGCATTCTCCCAAATGCCTCACAATTTTTGAAATTTGCTTGATGTCCAATTTTTCAGGGTCTCAACTTTTTAAGGACCTTTTAAAACTTAGCATGAGCAGATCTCTTGATTTTGTGCATTACATCGCAATGCTCTCCTAATCTTGCTAAATTTTACTAAAAACAAAATTTGCTAGATATTTTAGCAGAAATCATAAATTTTGCACAATATACAATGCAAAAATGGTTACTTTGCATCCCAACATGTTCTCCACCTCGCAACCCCCATGTGAAATTTCTCCTTGCTTATTTTGCAACCCCCATGTAAAATTATGAATTTCACGACACTGCTTGAGAAAATCCCTTACAAATTTTGTCAACAATTTTGCGTTGGTGGTTGTGAAATTCTACTTTAGATGTGAAAATCATGAAAAGTTTATAGAATTCATGAACTTAGAGTGCGAATTTCATCAAGAGTTTCGCATTGGTGGTTGCAAAATTTCTAAAATGTTTGCACAATTCATGAAAGGTTTGCATATAAAATGTTTCACATGAGATAATGCAAAATTCCTTTTCACTGTAAGATTTTTGTAATCATTAAAAGCAATGTTTCATTTCTTAAAACCTTTGATGCATAACCTAGAGTTATTTTTCCATAGCATAGGGTTCTTGTGGTCCCCAAACCTCTTCCTCTCCATCAAATTTTTTTGGTGACTATTTCTGGCAAATTTCTTTGGCAAAACAATTGGAGAAAATTTGCACAATTCAATTTTCAATTCAAACTTTATTTCAAACTAAGAATTTTTTTTACTATTACACAATTCAAACTTAATTTCAAACTAGGAATTTTCCTTTTATATACAAAATTCAAACTTCATTTCAGCATAATCACCTGTTATATATACAATTCAATATTCATTTGAAACTTCTATATAACACAGTCACCTGTTATATATACAATTAAATCTTAAATTAAAATATATTTCAAACTTCAATTCAACAAAGTATCACCTATTATATACACAATTTAATTTTTAATTCAAACACATTTCAAACTTTGTTTCAACAAAGTGCTACCTGTTATATTCACAATTCAATTTTCAATTCAAACATATTTCAAAGTTCATTTCATCACAGTCACATGTTATATATACATTTCAAGCTTCATTTCAAAGCATTTTAAACTTCAATTCAACAAAGTGCCACTTGTTATATATACAATTCAATCTTTGTTTCAAATACATATATATATACAATTCAAACTAGTCAAATTGGTAAGAAATAATTAAATTATAACTTCATTTACAATAATATGTATAACAAAGTTTAATATTATTTTTATTTTACAAAACAATCCAAAAATATGCAATCACTGCTCATATTGCTTAAGGCACTGCAATAGCTCATTGTTGACCTTATCCATATTTTTTGTAAGGTCAGCTTAACTTTGTAGCATGGCGTCCTTTGCTTTAAGTAACTTCCTTAGCCTGCCAACTTCTTCCCTTAAAAAGGTCACCTTTGCATTTGCTCTGGTAGTACTTTTTCTTGCATGTTTCAGACTCCTTGCCCTAACTTTCTCTTCCATGGATGAGTTGTTGATGTCTTCCCCACCATCATACTAGACTTTAAGTTCAAATTCAAACAATGTTAGGCAATTCTTCTTCTGATCCTTGTATGTGCTATGGACGATTTTGCTTATTACACCAGGGCGATGGGGTGGTTACTGAATAAAACCAAATTATTGGATCACTCAGTTGGATAGTTGACGCTCAACTTTATTCATGTTGTGCAACAAAATATCCTTCATCATGAGACCCTTCACTGCCACAACCACATCTTGTTTATCCTCATCCACCACATCTACATAGAGGCACACCATGTTACCTACGATAACATTTTATTCATGGTTGATCCTATATCACATTATAGCAAAAAATATAAAAAGTTATTTCAAGAATACTTACATTTTTCATGGTCATCTTGCGCAATGTTGCAACACAAGCTTTCTTGAGGATATGAGGATCTAACCCTCTTTGATCATTCCTACCATCATCATTGTTTGACTGTCTCAATATTACAGTATAAAAAAATTCAACAAAAATTTCACGTCTTAGGGGCCTTTCAATGGATATGTGCTCTCATTTCTTGACCTACAAGGATTAATACAAATTAACATACAATATAGTATATCAATAATTTCTACATAATGAGTATAAATCAAAAGTTAAGAAAAAATGAAAGAATGAATATCTCCAACAATACCAATACTTCAGCGATGTTTTTTTATCATTCCTACACTCATTCAAACTTGCATGTAGATTGCAAGTGTGATATCTCCCCATACATACTCATTGACATGATCCAGTGAATGTAAATTTTCTATGTATGATCATTGGATTGTCTTCCCACCAATGTCGATGAATAAATATATGCCAAAAAATTAGAGCAAGAATGCTCTCACCTTCATGTCCAGACTATAAATGCTTTTTCCTCCAAAACTAGGCAGCTTCCCACTCAAACTCTGTGAAACGGTAGGGTCATAGTGGCTCCTCAACCATCCTAACTTAAACTTGTCACCTTCAAAGGCTATCAAAAAGTTGATTTTCAAATATTTTAAACTGCTGAAAAAAAATTAGACATAAAAATTTTTCAAAACCTCATAAATGGCTAGACATAGTCTAGCCAATTTTCATAAAATAATGAAAAAAATAAAGAAATAAAAATGAAACGAGGATCTTATCGGATGATCCGCGCTTGGTCCAATACTTGAGGCCTCCCACGGCTTCTTCTAAGCTTTTAAAAATGTCTGCAAAAGCAACTCATAGAAGGAATGGTGGCGGTGGTTCAAAGGATGGTAGATGGGAAAGAAAAGCTAGCCCAAAAAACTCCTCAGCTCGCTTGAGGGCCCGAAAATCTCCTCCGCCGGATCGCACCCAAAAAACTCCTCGGTACGAAGATCAAGCTCCTTTAATGGCTGCCGTAGTGCTGCAAACAAAAATCAGAAAATTAGTAAAAGCTTGACACAAAATTAAAACACATAAAAGACATGGAAAGAAAGAAGGTGGAAGATGCCTGGAAAACTCCTTGGCTAGGAAATGGAAGTGGTTGGTGCTGTGGAGAACTTCTTGAAATTTTGGACAAAACTGCAACAAGAGGGGCGTCCCCTATTTCTTTGTTTCATTTCTCAAAATTTTCAAAAACACTCTTATGAAAAAGTATTTTCAAAAACACTCAAAAATTCTCATAAATTGTTGGGCACCCCTTTTGGAAAAACATGAATGGAGCTTGGGTTGAGTCAATGTGATCCAAGATCCAAAAATTCATCATTCTTATATGGGTCTGGATCTGGATCCCGACTGGATTCATTCTATTACACGAAAAAGCCCATAACTTCGCCAATTTAACTCAGAATTGGATGAAATTTGAGACGTAGCTTTCTATGACTTGAATCAACATAAACATGGGTTTTAAATCTAAAAGTATGGATAATGACATGCATATTATGTTTAACTTATAATGTATTTCATGCATTATCAGATTCTCTCATGCTTAAATGTTGCTAGTCCTCGAGCAACACCAAAACTGAAAACATAATGAAACTAACTAACTACTAATTGATTCTAGCTTTCATTTTATGCACATGTAAGAGATAACGTATGAAAAGAAGCCGCACCCCCACAATACAAATATTTTTTATCAAATTTTTGTAAATCTCGTAATCATCTACATGTCTTTTTAGAAATTTGAACACCTTCATGTCGTCATCTTTCTCTCCTCACTTGTATGGTTTCTGCATAGTTAAATTCTCTCTTTCCTTTCTAAGCAGTGAATTTTTCTTTCAAGCTTTTGTTTTTTTCAATTGAGCTCTACATCCATCATCAGACTTCGTAACCCTTATAATGAGCATTGGGGTGATAACTCCCAGGCCAGACGACCTTAGGTACCAAATACAAAGATTTCTCAGCCTTAATAACTCGAGTTACTAGGTCCTAGACTTTTATAGTGTATGTAGCCTTTGTTGTGTGCAATGTTATCGCCTATTAGGCTTTTTATTGGGTTCATGTAGCGAGCTTTAGGTTGATGACTCCCAAACCAGACGAATTTGGGGCCTCAGGTGTAAAACACCCCTTGGACTTAATTACTCAAACTCGATAGGCCTCACTAACAATGTCTAAGCAAAGTGTTCGACCTCCCAATTGCCTCTTTTCAGACAAATGAAACACGTCAACTAGTGTCTGTCTTTACTACTCAAGTGACAACTTAGAAGACTTAGAACAACTACATTTTCTCTACAATGTATGTTTTCACTGCTTTTATTTATATTATACTATGCATTATCATACAAGTAATTCTATCACGACTCCCACAATCACATGTTTTCTTTTCATCAAAATCTATGCAACAATTAGTCCTTTTAGATCATTTTTTTGAAAAAAAAATTGAACATGAGATTTAAAATTCTAAGCATATGTCAAATCCTACAAGCAACATTCTATGAAAAGCTGAAAATTGAGTTTCTAAAAAAAATAAATTTTTAATAATCCCTCCCCCATGCTTAAATAGTGTTGTCCTCAGCAGCACTCCTTCATGCTTAGATGAAATTATATGCATATATGAATGTGCCACAAAAACATATATAGATTGAGACAAGGATAGATACAACCTGACTATGTGTTAAAGCTCATCTGAATACTCCATTGCCACGTCCATGCACCACCGTCGTGCACACTCGGATGTATGATTTTCTGTGAACTTGACATGAAGTTGACTTCTTAATTGCTTCTCCATCCTCGTGTCCTGTAAAAAATAATCACCATTCTCGCACAAGAGATTAGATCAAATTACTAATGAAATTAAAAGAAAATAAAAAGTAAAGCAGATATTGAAAAATAAATGAAAAATCAAATTCTACTCCTATGTACATATGGTACATGATTTCTACTTCGATCCTATTCTATTCTTCTCTTAGGCACAATATGTCTGAGCACACTCCCCTCCTTTGACACAACATAAGACATCTTAACAAAATCACTGTCTAGGCTATCTTCTACTGTATAACATACATAGATTGGATCTCTAAACAACTGCAAGTCTGAGTCTTCTTCTAGTAACTTCTGAACAATATCTACATAAAAATAAGACTCATCTGTGATGGGTATCATGACAGCATCAAAGATATTCAATCTCACCTTCTTGTTGCCAAAGGATAAATCCATCGCTTTGGTACGATAGTTGATGCATGCATTGGTCGTTGCCAGGAACGACTTGCCTAAAATGATTAGAGTTTGGCGCTAGCTATCCACATCCTCCATATCTAGGATGATGAAGTTGACTGGAAAATAAAACTCATCGACCTTCACTAGCACATCCTCTATGTTTCTTCTCAGAATCTTGACAAAACGATCTGCTAGTTGCAGGGTTATAGGTGTCAGCTTCATTTCTCCTAACTCAAAAGAATCATAGAAATATGCAGGTAGGATATTCACACTAGCCCCTAAATCCAGCAATGCTCTTGCAATTTTGATATTTCCAATAACACGAGATGATCGGGGCGCCAGGGTCCTTGAGCTTAGGTGGAGTTTGATGTTGTAACATTGAACTCACCTGCTCGGTCAGAAAGACCTTGGTAGAAACTTTTCCTCTAGATTTCTTCTTTTGTGTATATAGTTCCTTCAGAAATTTGGCGTATGTCGGCACTTGCTGAATGGCATCCAACAAGGAAAAGTTGATTTGCACTTGCTTGAATACTTTAAGCATGTCTTTCATCTTAACCCTTTGTTTGCTAATGCCAATGGGAGATTCTAATGCTTTAGGATAGGATGGTTTAGGGACATATTTTAGGGGTTCCTCCTCTTGCTGAGGGGACTCACCTCTATCCTTTATCTTATTGGGGGTGGACGATTGAGCAGAAGTAGATGGCATGGTCTCACTGGGCTCATCGGTCATCTCTCTTAGGGCTACATGATAGTCGTGTCCACTCCTAAGGGCCATCACTATCTTAACCTGTTGTTGGTATCAGTCATGTGCAGGCCAAACATAGGTTCCTTGCCCTTAGGGCTCATGACAGGTTGGTTGGGTAAACTACCCTCAGTTCCCCACGTTAAGGCCTCTGCTAATTGTCCTATTTGCTGCTCAAGCTTGGCTATTGATTGGGTATGGGAACTTAGCACTTGGTTACACTTCTCAAAAGCAATTTGATTGAAAGTTGTCACATCCTGAAGTGCTTGGAGAAGTTTCTCCTCAAAAGACGACTGTGGAGCGGTCTCTTGAGGGATAACTATAGGAAAGATTGGAGAGGGTTAGGGATAGTTCAGCCTCTAATAAGTATGAGTGAAAGCACTAGGCCTAACTTGTTGACTCGAAGGGATAGAAATTGATGCTTGTCAATTTCTCCATGAAAAATGAGGATGGTTTCACCAACCCTAATTATATGTAGAAGAATATAGGTCATGCATGGGTTTGGCGAACCCCTGAGCATTCTGAACTTGTTGGATAGAGAACCAAGACAAGGTCGTCCCCTCAGACTCCTCAGAAACCATCAGATCTAGACATGACTATTCTTTAGACAATCTGAGTAAATGTCCAGGAACAAAGCCACGTGAGTCTCAAGATTTTCCGTCCCATTGAACTTAACGAACTTTCTGGAGGTGAGACCCAAAGGTTCATTGTCTTGACTCAGGACAAAATCCTGAATCTCATAGGGTCTCCTCTCTCCCTTAGTTCCTTTCATCTAACGGTTCATGTCTCTTAGTTTATCTTCCAAATTTTGGACACACTTTTCATACTCGTTGGGCTGGGAGGATGTGGCTCTGACTGTCGAGATCACTATCTTTGGCACACTGATAGACTGAACATTTTTTGTCAAGACACTCAGACTCTTTTGTCTATGCATATGTCTATAACTTCTCAATTTGGCTTCATTTTCCATAAATTTTTGTTGTATCTCATATATCATCAATTTCAGGTTGACGTTGGAGTTTTTCAATTCCTCCAAGGCAGCCACTCTTGGAAAATTTTGAACTATTGCCCTTCCTTTATCTGACATCGTCAAAAAATAATTAATGAATGCTAAGATACAACTCTAATAACACACCTAAGATATAAGAAAAACAGGCACTGGAGCACCTATTCCAACTGTTATAAGCTAACTTCTGTCCACCAACGATGAAAATCAGAGAAAATAGCAAAAATAACATAAGTATATTAAGAAATTAGCTTTTTAACACCACCAAGATTACCCTGATCTGATGAGCTTTCAGAGAGAAATGCTTTTGAAAGGCAGACCATTCAGTGACTGTTGTCTGTGAACCAGATTTCCATCTCAGATTTTCTAACCCTAAAATGAGGACCCTAGAAGGGTTTTTTATTATGGCCCAAAATAGCAAACTTTTAGATTTGTGTCTCATCTTTTCAATGACGATAAAAACAATAGTTTTCAACATTGGAGCGCTGAGATACTGTAAAATCCGTGAAATTTATGAAATTCTAAATGAATAAAAGGGAGCAGTTATGTGAAATAGTAAGATTTTAAGTTAAGCATTACAATTTTTATGACTTGTGGTTTCTAGAACGAAACCGATAACAAACTCTCACAAGTGGTTTTGGATTCGGATCTTGGCGAGATCCGATGATCCGACCCGGTTCACAAGTCCAAGTAAGGAAACCTGATGGTTTCGGGATGATAGCGTGAGATCCGAAGCACATTTAGAGTAAGCGAGTGCAAGTTTAGACCAAACGTGTGAAAAATCCATGTGAAAACGAAAGAAATCCATCAACAGGGGAAAATGTCCCACTGTGACATAAAGAGAATTTTCTGCAAAAATAAACACCAAGTGATGGTGTGGTGTTGTGGTAGGACACACGGTGTGTGATACCACCACCCAAGTTCAAAACCCCTTGTGCACAAATTATTTTTTTTCAAGAAAGTGATTATTTCTACCTTGGTGAAAAGGGTAAAAACGTGGGATTATGTTAAGCCTAAATTTTTGGCCTTTTTCATCTAGCTCTACCAAGGATTGAGGAGAATCCCAGGTGACATGGAAGAGGGATACCCATAAAGAAAATAGTGAGGGAAGTTAGAGGAAATCATGCCAAAGAGAGGAGGGGGCATTGTTGGAAATAGACATCACCCACCAAAAACGTGAGATTTGGGTGAAGATTTAATGCTTTAAAAATTTAGTAACTTCCCCCTAAATAGAGGAGTTAAATGGGAGATTTTGGTAAGGAGTTATATTAGACGTCTCTCTCTCTCTCTCTCTCTCTCTCTCTCTCTCTCTCTCTCTCTCTCTCTCTCTCTCTCTCTCTCTCTCTCTCTCTCTCTCTCTCTCTCTCTCTCTCGGTGGTGGTCGACCTCCATTGGTGGACGGTGTGGACCTCCCTTGCTGAACGCGTGAACATTCATTATCGACGTGGGGTGCCGCTCTAACGAAGAGAAGGGATTGCAGCCTTGCCGTCGTGAGACTCCAAAGAGGTAAGGAGCATTGCTATTTGTATGTAAGTGGTTGATGCCTTGTTGCACATCTATGTTGCAATATCATAGAGTTTACGCGACCAGCACCACCTATATGTAGGTAGGTTTAGGGCCTCGAGACCCAGGTGGCATGAGTTGAAACACCTACTCGCCAATATGTCAATATGTAGTGGTTTAGCCAATGGTTTTCACCCTTGGCCAATGTTGGGGCATTGTGGTGTTCTTTGTAAGGGCATTATGTTCCTATGTGTATGCCTGGTGATATGTAGTACTTATATCAAAACCTACAGTTCGAATCTATGTTGGGAAATGCATATATTTTTGGTGTGGGCGTTAGCCATGACGGATTCAAGATCGAAACAAAATAAAGTAGTCAAATGGCGTGGAACCTTAAGTATCTCGGATTATTATTCATGAAATTATTGTTTGGTTGTATTTTCTTGTTCAATACACCTTTCATACTTTGTAGATTGAATGGTTTTAATCAAGTCTGAAGTTATGTATACGTGATTGCTATTTCACATCATGGTAAAATAAAGATATATCATTCCTATTGGGTAATTCAATTGGATTCGATGTTTTGAGTGTGGAATGCACTCATATTTATAGTTGAAAGATTCCATACATTGAGGATGAAAGGGGTGGCAAAATAGTCCATTTAGAATGATCAAAATGTTTGAAAAATAAAAAGATACACCCTTTTAAAAGTTACAGAAAAACGGCAAAATTAGTCGACTGGGACAATAGTTAGTCGACTGATAATATGTTCAGTCGATTGATAAAACCTTCAGTCGACTGCTGCAAAAATTTCCAGGAAACAGACATTCTGTTCAGTCGACTGATAAAACCTTCAGTCGACTGATGCTAAAATTTTTCCAGAAAACAGACATTCTGATCAGTCGACTGATAAAACCTTCAGTCGACTAATGCTAAAATTTTTCCAGAAAACAGACATTCTGATCAGTCGACTGATAAAATCTTCAGTCGACTGATGCTAAAATTTTTCCAGAAAACGGACATTCTAGTCAGTCGACTGATAAAATCTTCAGTCGACTGATGCTAAAATTTTTCCAGAAAACAGACATTCTGATCAGTCGACTGATAAAATCTTCAGTCGACTGATGCTAAATTTTTTCCAGAAAACAGGCATTCTGATCAGTCGACTGATAAAACCTTCAGTCGACTGCTGCTAAATTTTCCAAAAAAATTGATATTTTGTTCAGTCGACTGATAAAACCTCCAGTCGACTGCTGCTAAATTTTCAAAAAAACAGACATTATGTCCGGTCGACTGATAAAACTTTCGGTCGACTAATTTTTATAAAAAAAAAATATCATGTTTTGCTTATAAGATTTGAAGCAAAAAGGTTGGTCGACCGGTGAGCCTATTGGTCGACTAATAAACATGAAAAATTGAGTAAAGAGTTTTTTAAAATGATTTTCATGAAGGGTTCTTTTAGAAAAGTTTTTCTAAAGACTTTTTAGGTGAAATGCAATTGAAATATCTATGAAGAAAATAGTTTCGATGGTAAACTAAATATGTGATTCACATATAGACTGTAGGATTATGTCCAATACATGGAACACACATGATAAAGTTGGATAATGTCATGTTGCGGCATAACCAGTGGGGGTACGAAACGTACACTCGAGCTCATAAACAAAACTGAAAATGCCGAATGTTTAAGTACTCGACACAAAGTTGAACCAGAATTGTGAGAAATTATGGTTGGTGCCTTTGAGGCATTCGATGGGTAATGTGCATATACTAAGATCAACCTGAGAATGAGTTGGGGTTTTGAAAATCCCCTGTGGTGCAAATGACTTGCACATAAGAATAAATAAAATAAAAAAAAATATGCACACATAACCTAAATGTGGGATTCTGGGTATACCTGAAAGATGGTATATGTTACTGGTTTCTCAAGGTTCTGGGTACATCTGAAAGAAGATGTATGTTACTGGATCCAAACAAACAAGAATGAAAATTTATACACATATAAATTAAATATGTGGGATTTTGGGTATACCTGAAAGATGGTATATGTTACTGGTTTCTCAGGGGTCTTGGTACATCTGAAAGAAGATGTATGTTACGGGATCCAAACAAACAAGAATGAAAATTTATACACATATAAATTAAATATGTGGGATTCTGGGTATACCTGAAAATGGTATATGTTACTGGTTTCCCAGGGCTCTGGGTACACCTGAAAGATGGTGTATGTTACTGGACCCATGGTCTACCATGGAGAGGGTAGGTGGTACAAGCTTCGTGGACATTCTTGTTCTTGTGAGAGCTAGGCGTCTCACCCGGTCCTCAGTCCACAAAGTTAGGGGACCAGGACTACCAGTATGTCCTAGGTGGTGGATCCAAGTCTTCTGCAGAAGTACAGGGTGCATCCTAATTTTTGTTCTAGCCACTGGGGAGTTCTCTCTCGGTCACTGACCATCCCCTTTGGATATCCGTACGGCTAGTCATACGGGTTATTAAATAATAGACCCCCGTATGGTCTCGGTCCGCTACGAGGTCTATGCCTGTGCGTACCCACAGGGTAAGAGTAAGATAAGCATTAAATAATTTAAGTTGACTAGAAACTTATCTCTGAAGAATTATATTCTGTTGAGTTGACTTTAGAAAAACTTGTGGAATCTACAGCTTGTACTAATGTGGATAAACATACCTCTAGTTCAGTCATCTTTTGCATTGTATCATGAATTAGAAAGCATAATCATCTTCTTAGAATGTTATAAACTTCCATGCTAGTTATATCTGCAGTACTTGCACATATTTGTACACAGGTCACTGAGCACCACATATAAATATAACGCTTCTTACACAGACAGAGGAGTCTGACCCTTCTACTTTAAATGTTTTTCAGGTAGCAACTAATTGGAGCATCGGGGTGTCGTTTTGGATAATGCCAAGAGATCTCATTTATTCAGTATTTTATGTTTGAACTCTGATTAGTAGATTTACATTTCTGTTATGGGATGTAATTAATGACATTAATGTTTCAATTAATGAATGGTATGTTTAGTACTTCTCTGTTTTACCCTGTAATGCGCCCGACTTGTGTTTTTCGCACTTCCGCTATTTCAAAAAAAAAATTTTACTCCAAAATTTTTACTATAAAAAGTTGGGGCGTTACAACTTTGGTATCAGAGCAGGACTGAATAATTTAAGATCTTGGCTTTTTCAGCGACTGCGATGACTCTGTAAGTATGTAGTAATGTTATTTTTATAATGTAGAAACAAAAATCATATGAGTATTTCACGAAATTATGCCTAAGGTTATAATGAATTTTAAAATTGCTCAAATAGATGGCTTGGGCAAACCGCTGCAACGATATTATGGAAACGGTACATAACCTGGCCGAAGTAGTAGGCCAGCAGACTACGACAATGCAGCAGATGAGCGACAATCTACAACATGTGGCCCATGAGAAGAGTACAAACGGTGGGACTATGTCCTACAAGAAATTCATGGACATGGATCCTCCTGCTTTCTCCGGAAAGACGGATCCAGAAGCTGTTGAGAGTTGGATCCGGGAGATTGAACGTATCTTCCGTGTACTGGAGGTGCCCGAGGAGCGTCGGGTGGACTTTGGGATATATCGTCTCAAGGATCATGCTGAAAAGTGGTGGGAAACTACCAGGGCAGTCAAGTTCCAGGATGGTTCTATATCTTGGACGGAGTTCGTAGAGGTTTTTAACGTTGCCTACTTTCCAAAGCACGAGAGGGCGAAGAAGATGCAGGAGTTCTTGGACCTACAGCAGGGTGAGATGTCCCTCGCCGAGTACATCACTAAGTTCCACAGTTTGGAACGCTATTGCCCAAATGTGTATACATCGGATGAAGATCGAGCAATGAAGTTTGCTCGAGGCTTGAAGACGGGCTTGAGAAACCGTCTGTATACTCGAGGGCCAAAGAACCTTGACAAAGTCATTCAGGTAAAATCACTATATTCCTTGTGATACAAGTCTTATTTTAAGTTATCAAAATTAACACTTAGACTAGCAAGAAACGTTGACTAGTTATCAACTATCCTTGTTATTCAGGTTGCGACTCTCCTCGACGATGACTGGAAGGAGGGGCAAAAGTCGCAAAAGAACAGAACGGGGGTTCAGAAACCCGGGTTCAAGAAGAAGTTTGGTGGAAAACGTTTCAACCATCAAACTAAGAAACCAAGGCATGATGGAGGTACCCGACACATGCCAGGACAAAATCAAAGGTGTCAGAAGTGCAATCGCTTTCACCCCGGACAACAATGTCCCCGTGAGACAGGAGGATGTCTCTACTGTGGAAAGATGGGGCACTACATTAAGGAGTGTCGGAAGAAGCTGGCCGATGATGCACGGCGCGGCACTGGAGGACAGCAGCCACAACAACATCGTGCACCACCACAGCCTCAGGCGGCTCCACAACGCGTAGCTGGACGTGTGTATGCTACTACAGCCGAGCAACTGGAGAAGGGGGGCCTTGTGCAAGGTACCGTGCTTGTTTCGGGCCAAGCTGCCTTTGTCTTATTTGACAGTGGAGCTTCTCATTCCTTCATTTCTTTATATTTTGCAAAACAACTTAGAATCTCCACAGAATCATTGAATCAAGAACTAGTAGTATATAACCCTATAGGATTCAATGAAATTTGTGTGAACTACATGCTAGAAGTGGAAGTTATTTTAGGAGAACACAACTTATCTGCCAACCTAATCATACTTGATATGACGAATACGATGTCATACTGGGTATGGATTGGCTCTTTGAACACTATGCTAGAGTCCTCTGTAGAGAAGGAAAAGTAATTTTGTCTCGACCGGATATGCCGAAAGTGGAATTTCGATTAGCAAAGCCTGGAATCAAGAAAAGGGTATTTCGACCCTCAAGGCTCAAAAGTATCTCCGTCGGGGAGATATGGCTTTCTTGGTTAGTATGATCGGAGGTGAAACAAAACTAACTCCGCTTGAGGATTTGGAAATTGTCCGCGATTTTGCCGATGTATTCCCAGAAGAACTTCCTGGACTTCCTCCTCAGCGGGAAGTCGAGTTTGGGATTGAACTAATGCCGGGTACAAAGCCAATATCAAGAGCACCTTATCGGATGGCACCAGCAGAGTTGGAAGAACTGAAGAAGCAGTTGCAAGAGCTGATGGAGCGTGGTTTTGTACAACCGAGTACGTCTCCATGGGGAGCACCGGTCCTGTTCATGAAAAAGAAGGACGGGTCTATGAGACTATGCATAGACTATAGAATGTTGAACCAAGCAACTGTGAAGAACAAATATCCTCTACCCCGTATCGAGGACCTATTTGATCAATTGAAAAGAGCAAAAGTCTTTTCTAAGATTGATTTGAGGTCAGGTTATCACCAGTTGAGAATAAAAGATGAAGATATCCCAAAGTCAGCATTTCGAACCAGATATGGGCATTTTGAGTTTGTGGTAATGCCATTTGGACTCACTAATGCCCCAGCGGCATTTATGGACCTGATGAATCGGGTATTCAGGCCATACTTAGACTCCTTTGTCATCATCTTCATTGATGACATACTGATATACTCGAAAAATGTAGAGAAACACAAAGAACATCTGAAAATCGTTTTAGAAACCCTTTGGACACATCAATTATATGCCAAGTTCTCGAAATGCGAATTTTGGCTTGAAGAAGTCATGTTCCTTGGACACGTAGTCTCGAAGGATGGAGTTTCAATAGATCCCGCCAAGGTTGAAGCTGTGATGAATTGGTCACAACCAAGGAATGTCAGCGAAATTCGAAGCTTCCTAGGATTAGCTGGATACTATAGGTGATTCATCCAAGACTTCTCCCAAATCGCTATGCCAATGACAAAGCTTCTACGAAAAGGGGTAAAGTTTGAATGGAATGAGAAAAGTGAAGAAAGTTTTCAAACCCTTAAAGCTAAGCTTACCACAGCTCCGGTGTTAGCCTTACCGTCTGGAAGCAGAGGATTCGTGGTGTACACAGACGCTTCTGGTACTGGATTGGGGTGTGTATTGATGCAGCACGACAAGGTCATTGCCTATGCATCACGACAACTGAAGATTCATGAGAGGAATTACTCAACGCACGACCTGGAGTTGGCAGCGTTGGTTTTTGCTTTAAAGGTTTGGAGACATTATCTATATGGAGAGCAGTTCGAAGTCTTCACTGATCACAAGAGCTTGAAGTATCTATTTTCTTAGAAGGAACTTAATATGCGACAAAGAAGGTGGCTCGAGTTCATCAAGGACTACGAATTTACAATCTCGTACCATCCAGGGAAAGCAAATGTTGTTGCTGATGCCCTTAGTCGTAAGGCTGGGGGAAATCTTTCTAGCCTGGTAAATCTTGGATGGAAGATGATTTATGAGTTCACAGAATGGAGACCTTTCTCCGATGATCAAGGCGTACTTAGGTTGTCTAGCCTGACTGTACGATCAGAACTACGAGAGCGGATCATGATTAAGCAAAAAGAAGACTCGCAGTACAGGAAGATGGAGGCATTGGCGTTGCAAGAGAACACTGTTTTCCAGCGTAAAGAGGATGGAAGTATATGGTTTAAAGATCGACTATGGGTACCGAGTGATCCAGAGACCAGAGAAGAGTTATTGGCAGAGGCACATAAGGGCAAGTATACCATTCACCCGGGCAGTACCAAGATGTTCAAAGATCTTCAATACTGGTACTGGTGGAATGGTATGAAGCGCGATGTTGCAAGGTAACCAATTCACGAGAAAAATTTATGTGTTCTAATTAGGTTGTTCTTTCTATTATATAAGATCAGAATTATGCTAATTTTTGCTATCATTCTAGATACGTCGCAAAGTGCTTGACTTGTCAACAAATCAAAATCGAGCATCAAAGGCCAGGAGGAACGATGCAGCTGATGGAAATTCCTCAATGGAAATGGGAACATATCACGATGGATTTTGTGATGGGGTTACCGCGAACCCGGAAGAACCATGACTCTATTTGGGTAGTGGTTGACCGACTCACTAAGTCAGCACATTTCCTACCGATGAGGAAGAATCAGTCACTTGAGAGCTTGACCGACCTGTATATCCAGGAGATAGTACGACTACATGGGGTGCCTGTCTCGATCATATCTGATAGAGACCCTCGGTTTACCTCACGACTGTGGGGGCAGTTACAAAAGGCATTGGGAACTAAGTTGAAGTTCAGCACTGCTTTTCATCCACAAACCGATGGACAGTCAGAAAGGACCATACAGACACTGGAGGACATGCTACGTGTCTGTATGTTGGATTGGAAAGGCGAATGGGATGCTCACGTGGTACTAGCAGAGTTCGCCTACAATAATAGCTACCATGCGAGTATTGGCATGGCGCCCTTCAAAGTACTGTATGGGCGGCCTTGTAGGTCACCAGTATATTGGGATAAAGTTGGCGAAAGAACAGTTGAGTCACCAATGGTACTTCAACATTACACTGAACAAATGCAGAAGATACGAGATCGACTTAGAGCAGCACAGAGTCGACAGAAAAGCTATGCGGATCAGCGACGCAGAGAGCTTAGTTTCGAAGTGTGAGATGCAGTGTTTGTCAAGGTATCGCCGACCAAGAGCGTTTTCAGATTCGGAAAGAAGGGAAAGTTGAGTCCTAGATATGTCGGACCTTTCCCGATATTGGAGCGGATCGGCGAAACTGCTTATCGAGTTGAGTTACCATCTCAACTTGCCAAAATTCATAATGTATTTCATGTATCAATGTTGAGAAAATACATTCAAGATCCGTCACACGTGATTCAGTTCGAGGACATCAGTGTGCAAGAAGATCTAACCGTAGAAGAGAGACCGATTGAAATCGTGGATCGCAATGAGCGGGTGATACGAAATAAGATCATCCCATTAGTCAAAGTGAGATGGAGACATCATGGCTTAGAAGAATGCACGTGGGAACCGGAAGCAGCAATGAAGGACAAATACCCACAATTGTTTGATTGATATGTATTACAAATTTCGCGGGCGAAATTTCTTTTTAGAGGGGAAGGATGTAAAACCCGTGAAATTTATGAAATTCTAAATGAATAAAAGGGAGCAGTTATGTGAAATAGTAAGATTTTAAATTAGGCAGTACAATTTTTATGACTTGTGGTTTCTAGAACGAAACTGATAACAAACTCTCACAAGTGGTTTTGGATTCGGATCTTGGCGAGATCCGATGATCTGACCCGGTTCACAAGTCCAAGTAAGGAAACCCGATGGTTTCGGGATGATAGTGTGAGATCCGAAGCACATTTAGAGTAAGCGAGTGCAAGTTTAGACCAAACGTGTGAAAAATCCATGTGAAAACGAAAGAAATCCATCAACAGGGGAAAATGTCCCATTGTGACATAAAGAGAATTTTCTGCAAAAATAAACACCAAGTGATGGTGTGGTGTTGTGGTAGGACACACGGTGTGTGATACCACCACCCAAGTTCAAAACCCCTTGTGCACAAATTATTTTTTTTCAAGAAAGTGATTATTTCTACCTTGGTGAAAAGGGTAAAAACGTGGGATTATGTTAAGCCTAAATTTTTGGCCTTTTTCATCTAGCTCTACCAAGGATTGAGGAGAATCCCAGGTGACATGGAAGAGGGATACCCATAAAGAAAATAGTGAGGGAAGTTAGAGGAAATCATGCCAAAGAGAGGAGGGGGCATTGTTGGAAATAGACATCACCCACCAAAAACGTGAGATTTGGGTGAAGATTTAATGCTTTAAAAATTTAGTAACTTCCCCCTAAATAGAGGAGTTAAATGGGAGATTTTGGTAAGGAGTTATATTAGACGTCTCTCTCTCTCTCTCTCTCTCTCTCTCTCTCTCTCTCTCTCTCTCTCTCTCTCTCTCTCTCTCTCTCTCTCTCTCTCTCTCGGTGGTGGTCGACCTCCATTGGTGGACGGTGTGGACCTCCCTTGCTGAACGCGTGAACATTCATTATCGACGTGGGGTGCCGCTCTAACGAAGAGAAGGGATTGCAGCCTTGCCGTCGTGAGACTCCAAAGAGGTAAGGAGCATTGCTATTTGTATGTAAGTGGTTGAGGCCTTGTTGCACATCTATGTTGCAATATCATGGAGTTTACGCGACCAGCACCACCTATATGTAGGTAGGTTTAGGGCCTCGAGACCCAGGTGGCATGAGTTGAAACACCTACTCGCCAATATGTCAATATGTAGTGGTTTAGCCAATGGTTTTCACCCTTGGCCAATGTTGGGGCATTGTGGTGTTCTTTGTAAGGGCATTATGTTCCTATGTGTATGCCTGGTGATATGTAGTACTTATATCAAAACCTACAGTTCGAATCTATGTTGGGAAATGCATATATTTTTGGTGTGGGCGTTAGCCATGACGGATTCAAGATCGAAACAAAATAAAGTAGTCAAATGGCGTGGAACCTTAAGTATCTCGGATTATTATTCATGAAATTATTGTTTGGTTGTATTTTCTTGTTCAATACACCTTTCATACTTTGTAGATTGAATGGTTTTAATCAAGTCTGAAGTTATGTATACGTGATTGCTATTTCACATCATGGTAAAATAAAGATATATCATTCCTATTGGGTAATTCAATTGGATTCGATGTTTTGAGTGTGGAATGCACTCATATTTATAGTTGAAAGATTCCATACATTGAGGATGAAAGGGGTGGCAAAATAGTCCATTTAGAATGATCAAAATGTTTGAAAAATAAAAAGATACACCCTTTTAAAAGTTACATAAAAACGGCAAAATTAGTCGACTGGGACAATAGTTAGTCGACTGATAATATGTTCAGTCGATTGATAAAACCTTCAGTCGACTGCTGCAAAAATTTCCAGGAAACAGACATTCTGTTCAGTCGACTGATAAAACCTTCAGTCGACTGATGCTAAAATTTTTCCAGAAAACAGACATTCTGATCAGTCGACTGATAAAACCTTCAGTCGACTAATGCTAAAATTTTTCCAGAAAACAGACATTCTGATCAGTCGACTGATAAAATCTTCAGTCGACTGATGCTAAAATTTTTCCAGAAAACGGACATTCTAGTCAGTCGACTGATAAAATCTTCAGTCGACTGATGCTAAAATTTTTCCAGAAAACAGACATTCTGATCAGTCGACTGATAAAATCTTCAGTCGACTGATGCTAAAATTTTTCCAGAAAACAGGCATTCTGATCAGTCGACTGATAAAACCTTCAGTCGACTGCTGCTAAATTTTCCAAAAAAATTGATATTTTGTTCAGTCGACTGATAAAACCTCCAGTCGACTGCTGCTAAATTTTCAAAAAAACAGACATTATGTCCGGTCGACTGATAAAACTTTCGGTCGACTAATTTTTATAAAAAAAAAATATCATGTTTTGCTTATAAGATTTGAAGCAAAAAGGTTGGTCGACCGGTGAGCCTATTGGTCGACTAATAAACATGAAAAATTGAGTAAAGAGTTTTTTAAAATGATTTTCATGAAGGGTTCTTTTAGAAAAGTTTTTCTAAAGACTTTTTAGGTGAAATGCAATTGAAATATCTATGAAGAAAATAGTTTTGATGGTAAACTAAATATGTGATTCACATATAGACTGTAGGATTATGTCCAATACATGGAACACACATGATAAAGTTGGATAATGTCATGTTGCGGCATAACCAGTGGGGGTACGAAACGTACACTCGAGCTCATAAACAAAACTGAAAATGCCGAATGTTTAAGTACTCGACACAAAGTTGAACCAGAATTGTGAGAAATTATGGTTGGTGCCTTTGAGGCATTCGATGGGTAATGTGCATATACTAAGATCAACCTGAGAATGAGTTGGGGTTTTGAAAATCCCCTGTGGTGCAAATGACTTGCACATAAGAATAAATAAAATAAAAAAAAATATGCACACATAACCTAAATGTGGGATTCTGGGTATACCTGAAAGATGGTATATGTTACTGGTTTCTCAAGGTTCTGGGTACATCTGAAAGAAGATGTATGTTACTGGATCCAAACAAACAAGAATGAAAATTTATACACATATAAATTAAATATGTGGGATTTTGGGTATACCTGAAAGATGGTATATGTTACTGGTTTCTCAGGGGTCTTGGTACATCTGAAAGAAGATGTATGTTACGGGATCCAAACAAACAAGAATGAAAATTTATACACATATAAATTAAATATGTGGGATTCTGGGTATACCTGAAAATGGTATATGTTACTGGTTTCCCAGGGCTCTGGGTACACCTGAAAGATGGTGTATGTTACTGGACCCATGGTCTACCATGGAGAGGGTAGGTGGTACAAGCTTCGTGGACATTCTTGTTCTTGTGAGAGCTAGGCGTCTCACCCGGTCCTCAGTCCACAAAGTTAGGGGACCAGGACTACCAGTATGTCCTAGGTGGTGGATCCAAGTCTTCTGCAGAAGTACAGGGTGCATCCTAATTTTTGTTCTAGCCACTGGGGAGTTCTCTCTCGGTCACTGACCATCCCCTTTGGATATCCGTACGGCTAGTCATACGGGTTATTAAATAATAGACCCCCGTATGGTCTCGGTCCGCTACGAGGTCTATGCCTGTGCGTACCCACAGGGTAAGAGTAAGATAAGCATTAAATAATTTAAGTTGACTAGAAACTTATCTCTGAAGAATTATATTCTGTTGAGTTGACTTTAGAAAAACTTGTGGAATCTACAGCTTGTACTAATGTGGATAAACATACCTCTAGTTCAGTCATCTTTTGCATTGTATCATGAATTAGAAAGCATAATCATCTTCTTAGAATGTTATAAACTTCCATGCTAGTTATATCTGCAGTACTTGCACATATTTGTACACAGGTCACTGAGCACCACATATAAATATAACGCTTCTTACACAGACAGAGAAGTCTGACCCTTCTACTTTAAATGTTTTTCAGGTAGCAACTAATTGGAGCATCGGGGTGTCGTTTTGGATAATGCCAAGAGATCTCATTTATTCAGTATTTTATGTTTGAACTCTGATTAGTAGATTTACATTTCTGTTATGGGATGTAATTAATGACATTAATGTTTCAATTAATGAATGGTATGTTTAGTACTTCTCTGTTTTACCCTGTAATGCGCCCGACTTGTGTTTTTCGCACTTCCGCTATTTCAAAAAAAAAAATTTACTCCAAAATTTTTACTATAAAAAGTTGGGGCGTTACAACTTTGGTATCAGAGCAGGACTGAATAATTTAAGATCTTGGCTTTTTCAGCGACTGCGATGACTCTGTAAGTATGTAGTAATGTTATTTTTATAATGTAGAAACAAAAATCATATGAGTATTTCACGAAATTATGCCTAAGGTTATAATGAATTTTAAAATTGCTCAAATAGATGGCTTGGGCAAACCGCTGCAACGATATTATGGAAACGGTACATAACCTGGCCGAAGTAGTAGGCCAGCAGACTACGACAATGCAGCAGATGAGCGACAATCTACAACATGTGGCCCATGAGAAGAGTACAAACGGTGGGACTATGTCCTACAAGAAATTCATGGACATGGATCCTCCTGCTTTCTCCGGAAAGACGGATCCAGAAGCTGTTGAGAGTTGGATCCGGGAGATTGAACGTATCTTCCGTGTACTGGAGGTGCCCGAGGAGCGTCGGGTGGACTTTGGGATATATCGTCTCAAGGATCATGCTGAAAAGTGGTGGGAAACTACCAGGGCAGTCAAGTTCCAGGATGGTTCTATATCTTGGACGGAGTTCGTAGAGGTTTTTAACGTTGCCTACTTTCCAAAGCACGAGAGGGCGAAGAAGATGCAGGAGTTCTTGGACCTACAGCAGGGTGAGATGTCCCTCGCCGAGTACATCACTAAGTTCCACAGTTTGGAACGCTATTGCCCAAATGTGTATACATCGGATGAAGATCGAGCAATGAAGTTTGCTCGAGGCTTGAAGACGGGCTTGAGAAACCGTCTGTATACTCGAGGGCCAAAGAACCTTGACAAAGTCATTCAGGTAAAATCACTATATTCCTTGTGATACAAGTCTTATTTTAAGTTATCAAAATTAACACTTAGACTAGCAAGAAACGTTGACTAGTTATCAACTATCCTTGTTATTCAGGTTGCGACTCTCCTCAATGACGATAAAAACAATAGTTTTCAACATTGGAGCGCTGAGATACTGTAAAATCCGTGAAATTTATGAAATTCTAAATGAATAAAAGGGAGCAGTTATGTGAAATAGTAAGATTTTAAGTTAAGCATTACAATTTTTATGACTTGTGGTTTCTAGAACGAAACCGATAACAAACTCTCACAAGTGGTTTTGGATTCGGATCTTGGCGAGATCCGATGATCCGACCCGGTTCACAAGTCCAAGTAAGGAAACCTGATGGTTTCGGGATGATAGCGTGAGATCCGAAGCACATTTAGAGTAAGCGAGTGCAAGTTTAGACCAAACGTGTGAAAAATCCATGTGAAAACGAAAGAAATCCATCAACAGGGGAAAATGTCCCACTGTGACATAAAGAGAATTTTCTGCAAAAATAAACACCAAGTGATGGTGTGGTGTTGTGGTAGGACACACGGTGTGTGATACCACCACCCAAGTTCAAAACCCCTTGTGCACAAATTATTTTTTTTCAAGAAAGTGATTATTTCTACCTTGGTGAAAAGGGTAAAAACGTGGGATTATGTTAAGCCTAAATTTTTGGCCTTTTTCATCTAGCTCTACCAAGGATTGAGGAGAATCCCAGGTGACATGGAAGAGGGATACCCATAAAGAAAATAGTGAGGGAAGTTAGAGGAAATCATGCCAAAGAGAGGAGGGGGCATTGTTGGAAATAGACATCACCCACCAAAAACGTGAGATTTGGGTGAAGATTTAATGCTTTAAAAATTTAGTAACTTCCCCCTAAATAGAGGAGTTAAATGGGAGATTTTGGTAAGGAGTTATATTAGACGTCTCTCTCTCTCTCTCTCTCTCTCTCTCTCTCTCTCTCTCTCTCTCTCTCTCTCTCTCTCTCTCTCTCTCTCTCTCTTTCTCTCTCTCTCTCTCTCTCTCTCTCTCTCGGTGGTGGTCGACCTCCATTGGTGGACGGTGTGGACCTCCCTTGCTGAACGCGTGAACATTCATTATCGACGTGGGGTGCCGCTCTAACGAAGAGAAGGGATTGCAGCCTTGCCGTCGTGAGACTCCAAAGAGGTAAGGAGCATTGCTATTTGTATGTAAGTGGTTGATGCCTTGTTGCACATCTATGTTGCAATATCATGGAGTTTACGCGACCAGCACCACCTATATGTAGGTAGGTTTAGGGCCTCGAGACCCAGGTGGCATGAGTTGAAACACCTACTCGCCAATATGTCAATATGTAGTGGTTTAGCCAATGGTTTTCACCCTTGGCCAATGTTGGGGCATTGTGGTGTTCTTTGTAAGGGCATTATGTTCCTATGTGTATGCCTGGTGATATGTAGTACTTATATCAAAACCTACAGTTCGAATCTATGTTGGGAAATGCATATATTTTTGGTGTGGGCGTTAGCCATGACGGATTCAAGATCGAAACAAAATAAAGTAGTCAAATGGCGTGGAACCTTAAGTATCTCGGATTATTATTCATGAAATTATTGTTTGGTTGTATTTTCTTGTTCAATACACCTTTCATACTTTGTAGATTGAATGGTTTTAATCAAGTCTGAAGTTATGTATACGTGATTGCTATTTCACATCATGGTAAAATAAAGATATATCATTCCTATTGGGTAATTCAATTGGATTCGATGTTTTGAGTGTGGAATGCACTCATATTTATAGTTGAAAGATTCCATACATTGAGGATGAAAGGGGTGGCAAAATAGTCCATTTAGAATGATCAAAATGTTTGAAAAATAAAAAGATACACCCTTTTAAAAGTTACAGAAAAACGGCAAAATTAGTCGACTGGGACAATAGTTAGTCGACTGATAATATGTTCAGTCGATTGATAAAACCTTCAGTCGACTGCTGCAAAAATTTCCAGGAAACAGACATTCTGTTCAGTCGACTGATAAAACCTTCAGTCGACTGATGCTAAAATTTTTCCAGAAAACAGACATTCTGATCAGTCGACTGATAAAATCTTCAGTCGACTGATGCTAAAATTTTTCCAGAAAACAGACATTCTGATCAGTCGACTGATAAAACCTTCAGTCGACTAATGCTAAAATTTTTCCAGAAAACAGACATTCTGATCAGTCGACTGATAAAATCTTCAGTCGACTGATGCTAAAATTTTTCCAGAAAACGGACATTCTGATCAGTCGACTGATAAAATCTTCAGTCGACTGATGCTAAAATTTTTTCAGAAAACAGACATTCTGATCAGTCGACTGATAAAATCTTCAGTCGACTGATGCTAAAAATTTTCCAGAAAACAGACATTCTGATCAGTCGACTGATAAAATCTTCAGTCGACTGATGCTAAAATTTTTCCAGAAAATAGACATTCTGATCAGTCGACTGATAAAACCTTCAGTCGACTGCTGCTAAATTTTCCAAAAAAATTGATATTTTGTTCAGTCGACTGATAAAACCTTCAGTCGATTGCTGCTAAATTTTCAAAAAAGCAGACATTCTGTCCGGTCGACTGATAAAACTTTCGGTCGACTAATTTTTATAAAAAAAATATCATGTTTTGCTTATAAGATTTGAAGCAAAAAGGTTGGTCGACCGGTGAGCCTATTGGTCGACTAATAAACATGAAAAATTGAGTAAAGAGTTTTTTAAAATGATTTTCATGAAGGGTTCTTTTAGAAAAGTTTTTCTAAAGACTTTTTAGGTGAAATGCAATTGAAATATCTATGAAGGAAATAGTTTCGATGGTAAACTAAATATGTGATTCACATATAGACTGTAGGATTATGTCCAATACATGGAACACACATGATAAAGTTGGATAATGTCATGTTGCGGCATAACCAGTGGGGGTACGAAACGTACACTCGAGCTCATAAACAAAACTGAAAATGTCGAATGTTTAAGTACTCGACACAAAGTTGAACCAGAATTGTGAGAAATTATGGTTGGTGCCTTTGAGGCATTCGATGGGTAATGTGCATATACTAAGATCAACCTGAGAATGAGTTGGGGTTTTGAAAATCCTTTGTGGTGCAAATGACTTGCACATAAGAATAAATAAAAAAAAAAATATGCACACATAACCTAAATGTGGGATTCTGGGTATACCTGAAAGATGGTATATGTTACTGGTTTCTCAAGGTTCTGGGTACATCTGAAAGAAGATGTATGTTACTGGATCCAAACAAACAAGAATGAAAATTTATACACATATAAATTAAATATGTGGGATTCTGGGTATACCTGAAAGATGGTATATGTTACTGGTTTCTCAGGGGTCTGGGTACATCTGAAAGAAGATGTATGTTACTGGATCCAAACAAACAAGAATGAAAATTTATACACATATAAATTAAATATGTGGGATTCTGGGTATACCTGAAAATGGTATATGTTACTGGTTTCCCAGGACTCTGGGTACACCTGAAAGATGGTGTATGTTACTGGACCCGTGGTCTACCATGGAGAGGGTAGGTGGTACAAGCTTCGTGGACATTCTTGTTCTTGTGAGAGCTAGGCGTCTCACCCGGTCCTCAGTCCACGAAGTTAGGGGACCAGGACTACCAGTATGTCCTAGGTGGTGGATCCAAGTCTTCTGCAGAATTACAGGGTGCATCCTAATTTTTGTTCTAGCCACTGGGGAGTTCTCTCTCGGTCACTGACCATCCCCTTTGGATATCCGTACGGCTAGTCATACGGGTTATTAAATAATAGACCCCCGTATGGTCTCGGTCCGCTACGAGGTCTATGCCTGTGCGTACCCACAGGGTAAGAGTAAGATAAGCATTAAATAATTTAAGTTGACTAGAAACTTATCTCTGAAGAATTATATTCATTTGAGTTGACTTTAGAAAAACTTGTGGAATCTACAGCTTGTACTAATGTGGATAAACATATCTCTAGTTCAGTCATCTTTTGCATTGTATCATGAATTAGAAAGCATAATCATCTTCTTAGAATGTTATAAACTTCCATGCTAGTTATATCTGCAGTACTTGCACATATTTGTACACAGGTCACTGAGCACCACATATAAATATAATGTTTCTTACGCAGACAGAGGAGTCTGACCCTTCTGCTTTAAATGTTTTTCAGGTAGCAACTAATTGGAGCATCGAGGTGTCATTTTGGATAATGCCAAGAGATCTCATTTATTCAGTATTTTATGTTTGAACTCTGATTAGTAGATTTACATTTCTGTTATGGGATGTAATTAATGACATTAATGTTTCAATTAATGAATGGTATGTTTGGTACTTCTCTGTTTTACCCTGTAATGCGCCCGACTTGTGTTTTTCGCACTTCCGCTATTTCAAAAAAAAAAAATTTACTCCAAAATTTTTACTATAAAAAGTTGGGGCGTTACAGATACAATCTAAGAAACAAGAATAGGTCTAAAAAAATGATTGTTTTCTCAATTTCTACACATTTATGGAGGCCTTAGAGGCAGAATCTGAACCCATGCCGAAAATGAGAACTATAGGTACAGTTGTCTATTTTCCAATGAATCCTAGAATGAAAATATATGACCTATGGATAGGGAGATATGGTGATACCAACGCGGTAAGGTCAAACATGAAAGAAAACAAAGACTTGGATTTTGACCCAGGGTGGATCCATTGTTCAAAAAATAAAACAATATAAAAAGTACTAACCTCGTAGTGCCTAAAAAACCTAAAGTTGTCGATTTTGGAGTCTAGACAAGTGGTCTCATTGTGATCACCATTTCATTGATCTCCAAATTTTAAAAAGAACAAAAAGAGGATTTTCCAAAAGAAAATTTTAATTGGGATAAAAAATCATATCTGAATTTAAGAGTTTGTGGGGTCTTCTCTTCAAGCTGCACACCTTTCCTCCTCTGTTGAGAAAGGATTAGCTTCCCCAAAAACTTGAAATCTTCAACATGGGCTTCAACTTGCTAGTTCGCGTACCTTTTATGCATGTCCTAAAAATAGAGCAAGCTTGATGGCATATGCCACTAAGGCTCAGAAAAAGGGTAGAAACACGAATAATATTCAAAAGTTAGGAAATTTCACACTTATAAATAAAATAAATAAACTAACAAGCAAACAAAATCTCACATTGGTCTTAAGTAGCCCTTTCCTACAACATGACGAGCACGGTGAAACTCGAGCAACACTTTGGCTAGGCATGAGCTCCTAAGGTATGTGAGATAGAGGATCTGGGTCCTAGGATAGGCTAAATGGGCTTAGGTAGGCTAGAAGGATTAGGTTTAGTTGTGCATAGATTTCAGCAGAGTATAGGTATGGCTAGATCTGAGACTCTATATACCAGAATGGAGGGGTGCACCCCCCATTTATAGTTTTTCTGGCCAATCTAGTTACAATTCTCGCAAATCCATAATTCATAGATTTGGATCCACCCAAGGATAAGATGGTGGGAACATATTGGCCTAAGTTTGAAAAGGCTTTTTCTATTGGTCAAGGGTCCTTTTTAGCCTAAATCTAGGGATTAAGTAGGCTAGATAAGATTTAGGAGTCTTAAGATTAGGATAGACCTTATCTCATAGTTTTGTGAAATTGAGATAAGAAAAATGGGCAGTTTCTCCAAAATAGTGTGTTTTTTTTTTAATTCAAAGAGTCGTTGACAATATGTGTTGCTAATGACAAATGTTGCTAACGACACGCGTTGCTAACAACACTTGATATCTCTTAATGACAATCCATGTGTTATAGAAAAGTGTTAATGGCATATCATGGATTTGACTAACTATTAACGATAATCCATGTATCATTAGTAATTTTTTTGTCAAAACTTTGGATTTCGATTTCAGATTCACCTAATTTTTGGCTTGTTTGAAAGCTAATATCTTCTATTTTAATTTTTCTCTTAGTCAAAACCTTTGAAAAAAGCCATTTTGAAGGGCAAAACGAGGTTAGAATTGACATTTATTTTGGGAAAAGCCAAAACATAAGAATTTTGATTTATGAAATGACTTGGTTAAAAAATGGGATGTCTATAATGGGTAACTAACCCCTTAGTGAAAATTTATAATATTTTTAGTTTTTTAGTTTTTTTTTTGCATATCTGACTTTTCATATGTGATCTACATATTAAGTTTAGTAGGAACTGACCTTTGGATCATGTTTTTCATGTATATGCCATATTTTACAAGGGTTGAAAAATCAATGATCTACAATGTACCAAATTTTTAAACCTAAAAAAGCTGATTTTTATGTCAAAAAACTATGTTGCAATGGTCATTCTTACTATTTTGACCATGTTGAACACATAAATGATGTCAGATTTGGTCAAAACAGCCTCTCTATATAAGTTTCAACTAGGGGGGTTCTTACCAATGCGGGTAACAAATGATGTCCCATATATATATATGGGAGAAAATATAAGGTGGTTTTGTACCATGTTATCATGATAGATCTAACCATACATATGGGTTTAGCATGGTTTATATATTATATTATAAGGTTTTATCATATCTAATACATTATAAGATTGTATTTTTGGGTTAAGATTGTATTTTTGGGTATGTGAAAATCAATGGTTCACAATTCATGAAAATAAGGGTGGTCCAGAAATTGTATAAAACATTATAATTCAGTCAACTTTAATACATGAAAATAGCAAATAAAACGTGTTAAACATGATCCAATAGTTAGATTTTGCATTTGGAGCTTAGATCTATGTAAATCAAATGTGTACCATCATAAGTTATGGTTATATAGTATATTAGAAGGTTTTATCATGTCTAGTACATTATTAGATTGTGTTTTTTAGAGTGAAAATCAATGGCTCACAATTCATGAAAATAATGGTGGTCCAGAAATGGTAGAAACATCCTCTCTCTCTCTCTCTCTCTCTCTCTCTCTCTCTCTCTATATATATATATATATATATATATATATATATATATATATATATATATATATAGAGAGAGAGAGAGAGAGAGAGAAACCTAAAAAATGGTCATGGTGCCAAATGAGAACTAGAAATGTGGGCATTTTCAATGCTGTTGTTTTTTTGCAAATCCAACCATATAGATGTGTTCTGACATGATAAATTTGCTAAGAATCAACTGTTGGATCGTGTATTTTTTATGAAAAATTGTGAGTTTTGAATGCTTGAATATTTATGAAGATTATGAGTCATTGACTTTAAAGCCTTGAAAAATCTCGTTTATGCATCATAATCCGGATGATTCAAGAGTTGATCTTTATAAAACCAAACATGTAGATCACATATGTATTGTTAGATTTATGAGAAAAGGAAAAAATCAATGAAAATCGCAGTCCATACGGTACTCATATTTCCAGTTCTCATATTATATTGGCTATATATACCCTACACCACCCACTTTCCCATTTCTTTCACAAACCCTAAGGCCACGTTTGTCTAACCCCATAAAAGGGGAAACCAGCGGAAACTGAAATCCCCACGGTTTCCCTTGAAACCCTTTGTTTGGGTTGAAAATGTGTGGGCCCCACTCGCTCTTTCCTACTTGATGTTTGTTTCAACCTAGGTGGGAAAGAGCGCTACTTTCATATGAAAGATGCCTTTCACATGAAAGTGGTGCATGAAACAAGTGGGTTTAGGTTGAATCGGACCTACCTTAAATTATTTTGTATCCAGTTTCGGTTCGGATGAAACTAAAGCAAGAAATATAGTTTTTGGGTTTGATCGTTTTTTAAAACAGAACAAATTTCTTTGCCTGTATATATGTTCATTCTATCTTCAATCAGGTCAAAATCAGGTAAAGATCCGATCCAATTAAAACCCCACTTGCGAGTCATGGAAATGCTAATTAGGGATGAAAACAGTTCGAATCCAAAACAGCTAAATACATGAGGATTTGGATCATAATCAAATCTGGAACAGCAAAAAATTGCAAAACGTCCATCCCGAATTCGACTCATTTGCACCACTAGTGCTAATAAACTTGTAGAAATTTTGTGGTATATTCATTTATTGTGAAATTTTGGAAAAGTGAAAATAGGAAAGAAAAACAACTTTTCTAACTGTTCCAAACAAAAGAAAAGATTTGAAAGGAAACTTTTTCTAAAAAGTATGATTTTTTATAGGAAAAAATCTTTCACCTGAAAGAGCGGAGGATTTTTTTCCTATAAAAAGTTCTTGTATTAAGGCAACCATTCGCCCACAATACATCTCATTCCATGGGCTAACACAACAAGAGCTTCCTCTATCTTCATCATCCACTCACCCACCACCATTATAAGCTCTCTCTCTCTCACCACCATTTTCAATTTCTCACATTTTTCCACTCTGATTTCTCATACTATACAAACAAGTGAACATTTTTTATTTGGAAAAATATCATATAAAAAACTTCTCATAGCAAAATTTTCTTTTCCTATGAAAATTTTTCTTGCTTCCAAACGTGCCCTTAGACAAATATTTTAAAGTAACTTAAACATGAATTACTGTCTATTTATTTGAAAAGATGAACCTCAAAATTGCTATCTTTAAAAACATAGGCCCTTTTTTAAATGTAGGGTACAGCATTGATCTCTATTTGAAAATTTTCCTTTAGTATATATGCATCTCAAATGCGAAATAGTATTTTTTTTGTTTCATGAGGAACGGGGAAACCACCCCCAGAATCAAAGACCTAGTCGGCCATACTTATGGTCGGTCTCAATAGTGTAAACCTGTGGCACACCTAACACAAGGGGGTGACACTCATGGGAATGGAACCTTGACCACCTGCCTAGTGGCCATGGCCCCCTCCCATTGGGCCAAACCCCTTGGGGCTAAATGCAAAGTAGCATGTTGTTATTCTTGAAAGCGTGAGTAGGTATAAATATGTGGAACAAATTATGCTAAGGTATGGGGCAGATATGGAGTCGGATAGTGTGCCGGACTGTATTGATATGCGACTGATCTGAGATGGAGGTCACACTTACTAGATAACAAAACTACATCATACTCCTTTTCACGAAAAATAGAAAGGTTATGTGACAGCAGCACTATTATATACTCCTTTTCACAAGAAAAACAGAAACTTTTAAGAGCGTGTGATCAGTCTTAAATCATTCATTCGAGGGTTGCAATGTTTGTATACATCAAGAACGGAGAGCATGTCCTATACAACAATGTTACATATGACAATGAGAAAATGAGTTTCAAGCTTGAAATTTGCTTCAAACCCAAGACCCGGAGTGCGCTCATTCTCTTCTTATATTTAGTTTCCAAGGCCTAACTCAGCTTCAATGTCGTCATCCTGCTCAAAAAGCTTCAGAAATCTTGCCTGATCTTGTTCCCTCTTCCTTTTCTGCCAGTATCTGTATATTGCTATGCCCCCAAAGACAGACAAACTGGAAGCCAAAACTACCACCAGTACCATCAAAAGTATGCTTCTATGTTTAGTAGTATTGCTGCTTGTTGAATTAGAATTATGGCCACCTGCATTCATACCGGTTGTCCATTTAAATATTGGGTTATTCATGCCTTCAAAATGTACATTTTTTATGTTCTTTTATGGATGGTGTCTTTAGATATTGCCAGGACAACCAATTAAGGTACAACCGGACACGGAAATACCAACCATGTTCAAGAAGGCACTGAGGACACAGAAAGGTGGCATTGAATTCCTTGGCCTTAAAATGTGTGTATCTGCCATCAGGCGTCAGGAAGTCATCTGGGCACAGCTCCCACTCATCAAATACATCATCGGACATTATAGTGTCTTTCTCATACAGGCCACACCTCTTGCATTTCTTATCTGGAAGCTCTGTCAGAGGCTGCACGATAGGTGTTGAAAAGTTAAGCAGAAACTTTTTCACAAGTCAAATAACTACATAACGATGAAACTTCAATTACTGACACTTGAAAACCGCACTTAAAACCTCCCATTAGAAGCATCCTCAAATTTAGTTGAATTTTAAATTTTTATGTGATCATTTGGGTTAATACCAGTGTGAGAAAGAGAAAAACAGGAGAGAGAATGGAAGATAAGAAGAGAGGAAGGAGAGGGGAAGAGTTTGGAATCCAATTATTATGGTATAAGCAAATTGTAAATAGCCCTGGTACTAGTAAACCATTTATCCATCTCTTACTAAGAACGGTGAAGATGCCTCTAGTCACTAAAGAAGGAAATGAGAACATAACACGTTATAAAGCATCTAAATTACAATGTACCATAAATAAATTATGTGTTTTACCACGTAAAGTGGTTGTTAACTTCTATATGCTTTGTGCTTAGACAATGCATGGGGAGCCTATAAAAGGGCACATTTTTATTGCAAAGAAAAGCTGTGGAAAGTTTTCAGTCATTCACAGTTCAAACGGACATATATGGTTTTAGTGGCACTATATGCAGCTTCAATACTTGAGCAATCAACTGCATTTTTTTTCTTCACCATAACACAGAACTGCCTCATACCCAATGTAAATCTACCATCCATTGACCTTATCCTATTGGCATTAGGCTTCATATTACCATGTGTTGGAACATAGAATTGCTTTTCAGGTTTTCCTTCTGGTGTCTTTAGGATTCCACATGCAAGTCAGATGTGAGAGTTTAAGGAAGCATGAGTGAACTAACTGGCTATATTCATAGGATACCTGTCTTGAAATTTGATGGTTAGACATATAAGATAGCAAGATTTATTGTAGATTCCCATATGCCAAGTTCACGATTTGGTTTAACAAGAGTCCCACCCACTTTGCTATTAGCGTGAGGTCCAGATTCATGCATGAGGGCCTAGATCCAAATCACGTCAAATCCAGATCACCCAACGTGCATCTTGTATTCAAGTCTAATGTGCTTGTTGTGTTTCCTTAAATTCCCCTCATTAATATCTTTTGTATTTTATGTAAATGAGGGTATTTTAGTCATGATGTATCTTAATTGTAAAGTTAATATATAGTTACAAGAGACATGATTTTTCCATATTGGGGATTTTGTGTGTTCAGCTCAAAGCCCTACTGTCCTCTTTTCTCTCTGTAGGAAATTCAGAAACCCTAAATCTAACATGCTATTAGAGCCATGATTCGTAACAGGGATAGAGAATCTTGGTGAACTTCAAGATCCGATTTTTTTTTCTCCAAGTAATAGTTGATTCTTCTAATTCTCTTTTTCTTCCTGTTTTCTTTATTCTTCTTCAAATCTGCACCCTCCTTTTCTTGCTATTCCTTTCTCAAATCTGCATTTCTACTTGTTTCCTCTTCCTCCTCGAATCTGATTTCTTTCATCTTATTATTTCCTCTTAAATCAAATCTGCATTTGGGTGAATCTCTATTTCTTGAAATCTTGGGTTGAAGTTTTTTTAAATAGATTCTCGTTGAATCATGCATGGGTCATGATTTTGATCTTTATTTTTATTTTATTCTTTCTTTGCCTGAGAATCAGATTGACGTCACCCTAGATCTCACGTTTTCGGTTTGTGATAATCAGGAAAAATCAATTTCAAAGTTGATCTTGATATATTGGGTTGCTACAATTTTATTCGTGGCAAATATCTTTGATTGTTAATCTCACGTTTTATTTTACAAAAAAAAAAAACAAGACAGATTATTGTCTCCTATTGATGCTGATTTTCTGCAATCCCTTTTGTCGAGTGATATTGCCTCTTATTGCTTATCGGCTATGTAACACGGACTCTTCTAATAGGGCACTGCACCTGCACCGCACCCGCACCCAGGCGTGTAAGACATTTGGAAACAACTTTGTTTCTGTTAGGTGAAGTCAACCACACTGAGGTCCATTTCTATCCAAAAGTAGATTCAGTTAACCCTAATCAAGTCTATTTTTATCTATATTATATATAAATACATAAATGCACACAAATACACATAGTGCTAACTTAAAACTGTAAAAAATTATACATATATATGTATCCTCCCCGCACCCCCGCACCCCTGCACCCAAGTTTTTTTAAAGTGCCACATCGCCACATCCGCACCCGTATCCGCACCCACACCTATGTGACATAGCTTATTGGTTGTCCTCATTTAATCTTATTGCATCGTTCCTTAGTTCATCCCTCATGGATTCAAGTTCTTCTTCAAGATCTATATCTACCAGTTTCCTCAGTCAATTGATTTCTGAAAAATTAAATAATTTCAACTATCTTACCTGAAAAAGACAGATTGTTCCTTTTATTAGGAGTGTCGCTCCACCTGAGTTTTTTATGCAGGAAGATAAAGATGACAAAGGGTTTGCAATCACAACGAGGATCGTTCATAATCAAAATTTCATCAACTGGATGAAAACGGATCAAGCTTTAGTCGCCTATATTACTTTCACTTTATCGCAAGAGGTATTAGTGGGAATGCCAGATGATTGAACTGGCATGGTGTTGTGGAATACATTGCATCAAACTTACTCCCAAATTTCAGAGGCCAAGATTATGTATCTGAAAAGAGAGTTCTAAATGTTGAAAAAGGAAGCACCCATGTCTATTATGGAGTATTTTAATAAAATCAAGTCAATCACAGATCAGTTAGCACTAATTTGAAGCCAAATATCTAAGAAAAACAAAAATCAGCAAGCTTTAGTTGGTTTAGGACCTGAGTTTCACGTGTTGTCCACTACTCTGCAATATGCCGAGACCATTTTTTATTTTGATTATCTAAAAGACTTCTTAGCTATGAGATGTCATTAAAGGGGATGTCAAATACAGAGAAGGGTGATGCAAACTCACATGATATATTGTTTACGGGATCCTTTTCAGGCCGTGAACGTGGAGGAGGATGTGGCAAAGGCAGAGATTATACTTAGGGAGGACGAGGAATTCTTCCTACTAAATTCTTCCTACTAATAAAAGCAAAGTGTTGGTTCAAAGATGATCTGAGATACAATCATGAAGCTAGAGGTAAGCCTATGCCTAGAGATCAAGAGCAGAACAAGGGACAAAGTGGCCTTGACAAGGATCATTTGTTGGTTGTACCTTCTAGACTGAGCTTTAAACAAAATGATCAGGGTGTTTGGTACGTTGATTCAGGAAACGCCAGCCACATCACAGGTGACACAGGTAAATTCTCTAAATTGATTCCTTATTCAGGTAAAAATAACATTATTACAGGAGATGGTAGACGCCACCCTATCACACATTCTGGAGATATCTGTAAAAATGCCTACTAAGAGGCAACAAGCATACACGCACAAATACTTGACAAACAAAAGTGCACAAATGCACTTACACCACACTTGCACAAATAGATAAAATACACAATAGAGAGCAAGCATGCACTTCAATAAAAGAGAAAATGCTTGAGGCTCTCAAGCTTGCAAAACAAAAGGGGGAACACCCCTATTTATACAAATGCAAAAGGCCACATGGGGGGGCTCCCAAAGGAGTCATTGGGGAGCCCCCAACAGTCACATTTGTGACCGTTGGAGGTCCCCAACGACTCTATTAGGGGGACCCCTAATGTGACATATTAAATAAAAAGAATAAAAAAGAAAAATAAAAGAAAAAAGAAAGAAAAGAAAAAAGATTACAACATATTCCAAGTGGAATATGCGCAAGATGTGAAATTACAATAATACCCTTTTCAGGTAAAATAATAAAGATATATATATATATACTTATATAGAGAGAGATACGTATACATATATTTAAAATATGTATATGTATCTCTATGTATATAAGTATATATATATATACTTACAACATTGGTTTAGGAGATATATTTTAACACCCCCTCAAACTTACGGTGCGAGTTTGTCAAGAAGGAAATGAAATCTGGGCGAGCAAAGAGCCTTAGTGAAGAAGTCTGCTAGTTGATACTTAGACGTCACGTACGGGAGATCAATGACCTTCTTCAAGTATTCTTCTCTGACATAATGGCAGTCCATCTCTATATGCTTTGTTCGCTCATGAAAGGTGTGATTCTTGGCAATATAAATTGCACTTTTGTTGTCGCAGTATAACTTTGTTGGTTCTTTAATAAACACTCCCATATCTTGCAGAAAACGTCGAATCCATACAATTTCCATGGTAGTGGATGTCATGGCTCTATATTCTGCTTCGGTGGATGACAGAGAAACCTTCTGTTGCTTTTTACATCGCCGTGAAATTATAGACTCACCTAAGAAAACACAAAAACTAGTGGTGGAGTGACGGTTATTAGGATCACCTCCCCAATCAGAGTCAGTATAAGCAATTAACTTTAATTCAGAAGAAGATAAAAATACTCCCTTATTTACAATTCTCTTTAGATATCTAATGATGCGAAGAACAACACTCATATGAACGGTTGTGGGAGCATGCTGGAACTGACTAGCTATGTGAATAGTATGAGACAAATCAGGCCGAGTGATGCTAAGATACATCAACGAGCCTACCAATTGCCTGTAAGGAGTAGGGTTGGTCAGAGGGATTCCGTCATCAATCTTCATTTTTTATCCCACGACTTCAGGAGTGTTGCAGACTTTGTCATCAGAAATTCCTGACCTATCAATAATCTCACAGGCAAGTTTAGAATGAGATAAAAAATAACCACGTCGAGAATAAGCAACTTCAATTCCAAGAAAGTGTGTCAGAAAACCTAAATATGACATCTCAAATTTCGAAGTCAAGATGGACTTAATACCCATGACTCCTTGAACATCATCACTTGTAATTAACATATCATCAACATAGAGTAATAATATCACAATCCCTGCATCAAATTTTCTAGTAAACAAAGCAGTATCAGTATAACAAGAGGAAAATTCATTTTCCAGCATTACACTGGTAAATCTATCATACCAGGCTTTGGGAGCCTATTTCAAACCATAGAGAGCTTTTTGTGAAATGAAATGGGGATCTTCGAAACACGAGCTTTGATTAACAAGAGCAAGTGTCAAGAATGACACTAAAGCATAACCCTTAAAAAGGGTATAACTGGAAACAAAATAAAAATAAAAATGTATTCTTTATTGATATGAAAAACCAATTGCTTAAGAAGCATTGGAGTGAAATACAAGAGGGGCTGCACCCCTTTATATACACAGCTGAAAGAGGACTCAATAGAGCTGTTGGGCACAGTCCAACAGCTCTATTTAGAGTTGTTGGAATGTGTCAGTCCAACAGCTCTATTAAGAGTTGTTGGACTGTGTCAGTCCAACAGCTCTATTGCTAGTCAAGTCTGGACAGGACTTGACTAGCAACAGTCATTCTAGTTCAAACTGAACTAGATGACATAAAGACAAAAAATAAAAATAAAGGAAAAAAAATACAGAAAAGAAAGAAATTAAAAATGTATTTATATATATATAATAATATAATATTATTATATATACATATATGTACAGTTTTACATTTTAACACTCCCCCTCAAACTTACGGTACAATGAGCGAAAGTTTGTCTAAGAGAAAGTGAAATCGGGGAGCAGCGAGAGGCTTTGTAAAGAGGTCTGCTAACTGATATTCTGAAGTGACATATGGCAGATCAATTATCCCGTGTAGATATTCCTCTCTGACGTAGTGACAATCCATTTCGATGTGTTTGGTGCGTTCGTGGAATGTTCTGTTACTGGCAATGTAGATCGCACTTTTGTTGTCACAACACATTTGTGAAGCCTTTGTTGCTTCAACTCCCATGTCAGCAAGCAGTCGTCGGAGCCAAACTACTTCCATGGTCGTGGTTGCCATGGCTCTGTATTCAGCTTCGGTGGATGAGAGAGATACCTTCTGCTGCTTTTTACACCTCCACGAGATTAATGATTCCCCTAAAAAGACACAAAAGCCAGTGGTTGAGTGTCTGTTATTGGGATCACCTCCCCAATCAGCATCAGTATATGCAATTAAATCAAGAGAAGAAGAGGAAGATAAGAAAAGTCCTCGTGAAAGAGAGGACTTGATGTATCTGATAATACGCATGACTGCTCCCATATGAACAGAAGTAGGAGCATGTTGAAATTGACTTGCTGTATGAACAGCATGTGCTATATCTGGTCTGGTAATGGATAGATAGGAAAGTGCCCCGACAAGCTGTCTGTAAGGAGTAGGGTCTGCAAGAAGTTCTCCATCATCAATCTTCATTTTAACATTAACAACTTCTGGAGTGTCAACTTTCTTATCATCAGTAATACCAGACCTGAAAACAATATCAAAAGCAAATTTAGTCTGAGATAATAAATATCCTCTAGGAGAATAAGCAACTTCAATGCCTAAAAAATATCTCAACAAGCCCAAATCAGTCATTTCAAAATGAGATTTAAGAAGTGTTTTGATTGTTTCAACTCCCTGTTTATCGCTTCCGGTGATAATCATATCATCCACATAGAGAAGAAGCACAATGATCCCTGCATCAGAATTCTTAATAAACAAAGCAGTGTCAGTTAAACAGAATTGAAAACCAATATCAATCATAACACGACTAAACCTATCATACCAAGCTTTTGGTGCTTGTTTAAGTCCATAAAGAGCTTTTTCTAAGCGAAGGACTTTACCCTTAGGAATACTTAGACCAGGAGGGGGTTCCATATATACTTCTTCAACTAGCTTTCTATTTAAAAAAGCATTTTTGACATCCATTTGAAAAATAGACCATTTTTTGATAGAAGCTAAGGCAATTAAGGTTCGGACAGTAGTCATACGAGCCACCGGAGCAAAGGTTTCTTCATAATCAATCCCATATTCTTGGGCATAACCTTTGGCTACTAAACGGGCTTTATATCTTTCAAGAGTACCATCACTCTTGGTTTTAATTTTATAAACCCATCGACATCCTATAGTTTTCTTCCCTGGAGGAAGATCTTGAATATTCCATGTAGAAGCCTTTTCAAGTGCATCTAATTCAACTTTCATGGCTTCTATCCATTTGATATCATTTTTTGCTTGAAAATATGTGGATGGTTCTTCATATGAGTGAATTAATGCAATAACTGCCCTATATGTGGGTGAGAAAGACTCGTATGATACAAACTTTTCTGGAGGCCTCGAGATTCGGGATGATTGTCTAGTTGGAATGTTAGAATATTTCTCAAGTGCACATGGAGTATTAGACTCTTGTCGCCTGGAATATTGAATACTAGTATCTCTATGAACTTCTTCATTTTCAACATTAAGATCAATAATTCTTGGGTCATCATCAAAGTTACAATCAAGGTCATATTCATCAGATGTTGATGTTAGATCTAGCAAAAAGGAGTACTCAGTGACGTCTTTTAATTTTCTAAAATCAAAGAAGCTCTCCTTTTCAAGAAAGGAAACATTTCTAGACACATATAGTTTATTATTTTTGAAGTCAAAACATCTATAACCTTTCTGGTTTTCAGCATATCCTAAAAAGGCACAGGGAATCGCACGAGGGGAAAGTTTATCATTTTTGTCAGTAAATATGAAACATTTGCACCCAAATATTCTTAATCTAGAGTAGTCTGGAGAAATGTTCATAAGTTTTTCAATGGGAGTGATATTTTGTAACGAAGAAGATGGCATCCTATTAATGAGATAGGTGGCAGTTAAGGCAGCTTCTGCCCAAAAGTCTTTAGGGACTTGATTTGCTATTAAAGTTCTAGTGGTTTCTATAATATGGCGATGTTTTCGTTCTGCCAGTCCATTTTGTTGAGGTGTATAAGGACAAGATCTTTGATGTGTGATGCCATGCAATTTAAGATAATTTTGAAAATCTATGGATAAAAACTCTCCCCCTGAATCTGTGCGAAAAATAGTAATATCATTTTGAAATTTGTTTTTAACCATATTATGAAAAGTTTGAAAGTATGAAAATACTTCAGACTTATGTTTGAGAAAGTACATCCACGTATGTCGGGAGAAATCATCGACAAAAATAACATAGTAAACAAATCCTCCTTTAGAAATTACTGGTGCAGGACCCCAAACATCCGAGTGTATTAATTCAAGTGGTCTTGAAGAGAAAAAGGTTCTGTTCTGAAATGGTAATCTTTTCATTTTGCCGAGAATACAATCTTTACAATCAAATGATTCAGAGTTACAAAATTTTCCTAGATTTGGAAAATGTTGGATTTTGGCTATATGTGGGTGACCAAGTCTCTTATGCCACAGTTCCAACTCTATTTTTTGAATATTATAACAAAAAGCTTTCTTCGGCATTTCCAAAAAATCCATGTAATAGAGTCCTCCTTCTCTATGGCCTTCCCCAATCAGCTTGCCTGACTGGCGATCCTGTACCCAACAACCATGAGAAGAAAAAGAAATATTACACCCATAATCAGAAATTTGAGATACAGATAAAAGATTTAAATTTAATTTGGGAACATGTCTAATTTCTGGAATAAAAAAATTTTTTGTTTTATAAATTTTTTCAAAATCTCTTATTCCTTCTATTTCAAGAGAAGTCCCATCAGCAGTAAAGACCTTTGACACACTTGTTTTATTTTTAACACATTTGGATAGACTTTGATTATTTGGGGTCATATGAAAAGATGCACCAGAGTCAAGAAGCCAAGAAATTTTACCTAAATCAGAAAAAGATGAGGCTGCTGCGCCGGTTGAAGCTTCAGATGAGGAAGAGGCACCTTTGATGAGAGGCTGAAGGATCTCCATTAGTTGGGCCAGGGAAACTGGTGCATCCTGATCTTTAGGATCCGATCCAGCAATTGCAGCTCTTTTTTCTCTCAGCTCCTTAAGTTTGGGACATTGTGACCTGTAGTGTCCCGGTTCATGACAGTGATGACAAATAACTTTCTTCTTATCATAGTCACCATTTTGTCGGTTAAAGTGAGGAGGCCTATATGATCGAACATGATTCCCTGGTCTAGACACGGCTAAAACGGAATCATCTTCAATTTTTAAAGAACCTTTCCGGAGACGATTTTCTTCCATTGTTAACTCTTCAATAGTTTCAACAATAGAAGGAATTTTTCCCCGGTGAAGTAGGGCCGATTTAGTGGTTTCAAATTCCGGCCTTAATCCAGTGATAAACTGGTAAAAATGTTCAACATCGAGTTGTTTCTGACGAAGCTCGATGTCTTCGGCACAATGCCACTTTGGTTCTAAAAGGGAAAGTTCTTCCCAAAGTTCGGACAACCCATTGTAATATTCACGAATAGTTTTGTCTCCTTGTGTCATCATTCGAACTTTTTCTTGGAGGTTGCACACGTGTGCAATATCTTTAAGGGAATACATATTCTTAAGGTATTCCCATGCCTTATCGACATGATCAAATTTGGCAAGACTTGAGCATTTTTTAATGTCAACGCTATTGATAAGCCATGACATTATCTTCGCATGAGATATTCTCCATTCTTTCCATTTCTTCTCGTATGAGGCAATAGCCTTGATTTTCTCTTCTTCCGATAAAGGGATGTCTTTATCTCCCTCCTTTTTAGTAAGAGATAGCTTAGGTTCCGAATCGGAACCATCCACAATCCCCCATAAGCCTTTTCCCCATATATGGTGCTTCATGATTGAAGCCCATGTTACATAGTTCGTATCGCTTAGTTTCATAGACATGATGGTGACTTTATCATTGTCATCCATCGATTACAAGGAGAGAAAGAATAGGGATAGAAGAGAAACAAGAAGGAAAATGAGAAAGAAAGAAAAAAAAAACAATACAACAAGATGTGAAATCTTCTCCAATGAAGTGATAAAACACTTCTCTTCAAGTGGCGAACACTTTTGCAAACGGGCACGGAAACCGAAGCAGCTTTTCCTCAAGATTTAGTACTTTCGCGGCTTTGATACCATGAAATGAAATGGGGATCTTCGAAACACGAGCTTTGATTAACAAGAGCAAGTGTCAAGAATGACACTAAAGCATAACCCTTAAAAAGGGTATAACTGGAAACAAAATAAAAATAAAAATGTATTCTTTATTGATATGAAAAACCAATTGCTTAAGAAGCATTGGAGTGAAATACAAGAGGGGCTGCACCCCTTTATATACACAGCTGAAAGAGGACTCAATAGAGCTGTTGGGCACAGTCCAACAGCTCTATTTAGAGCTGTTGGAATGTGTCAGTCCAACAGCTCTATTGCTAGTCAAGTCTGGACAGGACTTGACTAGCAACAGTCATTCTAGTTCAAACTGAACTAGATGACATAAAGACAAAAAATAAAAATAAAGGAAAAAAAATACAGAAAAGAAAGAAATTAAAAATGTATTTATATATATATAATAATATAATATTATTATATATACATATATGTACAGTTTTACATTTTAACATTTTGAAGGCGAAGAACTTTATCTTTATGAATCTTTATGCCTGGTGGGGCATCCATATAAACTTCTTCGTTAAGATCACCATTTAAAAAAGCATTTTTCACATTCATTTGAAAAATGTTCCAATTTTTAATAGACGCAATAGTAATAAGACATCTAACTGTAATAATTAATACCATATTCTTGTTCATACCCTTTTGCGACTAAGCGAGCTTTGTATCTCTCCAGAGATCCATCGCTCTTAGTCTTAACCTTAAAGACCCAACGACAACCTATAATTTTCTTTCCTATAGGTAGAGTTTGGAATTCCCATGTCTCAGCTTTCCTAAGAGCATTGAGTTCATTTTGCATATCTTATTGCCATTCTATACATTTTTTAGCTTCTTCAAAATTTCTTGGTTCAAAGTAAAAATGAATAGCGCTAAGACAAGCCCTATATTTGTGTGAAAACGAATCAAAAGAAACGAAACGAGTTGGATGTCTCCTATTCCTTTCGGATATTTTGTGGTCAATAGTAGGAACAGACTCACTATATTGATCAATAGCACTTCTGAAAGATATATCATCATTACTAGACAATAAGTCAAATAAGAAAGAGTAATCAACATTTTCTTGTTGAGAAACGTTCTTTTCAAAGCCGCTTTCGTTTTCTAAGAATGTCACATTTCTTGAGACATATAACTTATCATTTCTAAGGTCATGACAACGAAACCCTTTTTGAGTTTCGGAATATCCAAGAAAGGCGCAAGGAATAGCCTTGGGAGAGAGCTTGTCATTCTTATCTGTAAGTATAAAACACTTACAACCAAAGACTCATAACCTATTATAATCAAGCTCTATCTTATGTAATACTTCAAAAGGAGATATATTTCCCAAATTCCTAGATGGTAAGCAATTTATAAGATACACAGAAGCAAGAGTTGCTTAGGCCCAAAAAGTTTTAGGAATATTTTGGGATATAAGAAGGGTCCTAGTGGTCTCAATGATGTGCCTATGTTTTCTTTCGGCCAACCCATTTTGTTGAGGGGTTTTAGGACAAGATCTTTGGTGAACAATACCACTATTCTCAAGGTATTCCTTAAATTGATTAGAGAGATATTCTCCTCCAGAATCACTTCTAAATATTTTTATGTTACTGTTGAATTGATTCTTGATCATTATATGAAAAGTTTTAAAACATGAAAACACTTCATGCTTATACTTAAGAAAATAAATCCATGAATATCTGAAAAAATCATCCACAAAAATTACATAATAAGAAAATCCTCCTTTTGAAACAACTGGTGCGGTTCCCCAAACATCTGAATGAATAATTTCGAAAGGTTTAGAAGAGAACATAGTTCTTTGCTCAAAAGGCAAACTTCGCATTTTTCCCGAGAATACACTCTTTATAAGAAAATGGACTTTTACATAGATCTTTTGCAAAATATAAGTAAGACAACTTGGTGATATTAGGATGACCAAGTCTTTTGTGCCACACATTTACATCTTTGTGTCGGACAACATTACAAAAAAAATTTGGAACTTGAAAAGAGTTCATATAGTATAAGTCTCCCTTTCTAAAGTCTTCCCCTATCAATTTCCCGAACTGACGATCATTTATTAAACATTTATCAAAAGAGAATTTAATATCACAACCATGGTCCGATAGTTGAGAAATAGAGAGAAGATTTAAGTTTAGCTTAGGTATAAATCTAATTTTTGGAATAAAAAAATCTTGAGTTTCGAAATTACCTATGCCTTTAATTTCAAGAGAGGTTCCATCCGCAGTGGAAACAAAGGATGGAGAAATATTTTTTGAATAATCAGAAAGAGAATATATATTTGGGGACATATGAAAGGATGCACCGGAGTCCAAAAGCCAAGAGACTTTACCTAGAGGAGAAGAGGTAGACACGACGGCACCGGAGGTAGCTCCCTTTAGGAGAGGTTGAAGAGCTCCCACTATTTGACTTAGAGAGAGAGGTCCACTTGAAGATGCCCCCTCCTTTTGCGGTATACTGGTGATGGCCATGGCTAGAAGCCTCTTCCATTTGGGACATATGGGTTTGATATGCCCGGGTTCTTTACAGAAATGACAAATAATTTTTGCTATAGTCCTTTTTCTCTCTTTACCCACTATTTTCACCTTGATTTTGTGGTTTAAAATGAGGAGGACGATAGGCTTTTACATTGTTTTTGGGTCTTGATACGACATCGACCCCATCTTTTTTTTCATAATTACAAGGAACGGCAAGAACATTTGATCCTTGTTTACCTAAACCGATACGGGTCTCTTCACCACTTAACTTGGTGAGAACATCTTCAAGAGAGGGAGGAGAAAGATGATAAAAGAGATGACCTTATTTGCTCAAATTCGGGCCTTAGTCTATTCAAGAAGTTGAAGAACCGATCTTCTTCAAGTTGCTTGTGACGGAGTTCTATTGCTTCTCCACTCCATTTAGGCTCGAGCATAGCAAGCTCATACCAAATAGAAGAGAGGTCGGCGAAATATTCTCTAATAGTCATGTCGCCTTGTTGAAGAGTAAGAGCTTTCTTTTGGAGGTAGTATTTATATGATAGGTCTCTTGAGGTATACAGTTTTTCAAGATAATGCCAAGCTTCCGAAGCTTTCTTGAACTTGATAATATTAGCATTAATCTTGGTTTCAACCGACGAGAAAATCCAAGAAAAAAATCTTAAAATCCTTCATTTCCCATTCATCATGTTTCTTGGAGTAATCCTCAAGCGCTTTGATTCTTTCATCTTCCTCTAGAATCTTGATTTCTTAATCTCTAACATTAGTAATCTTTGGTTCGGGTTCCGGGATTGTGCCTTGCACATAACCCCACAAACCCTTCCCTTTTATGTGGGCCTCCATGTTCCCGGCCCAAACATGATAGTTGGAGCTATTTAGTTTAAAGCCGAGAGCAAAGGAGGACTCTTTTTCGCCCATTAGAGAGTAAAGATGGAGGAAGAAATACGTACCAAGAGAAAATCTTTAGGTTTTACTTGCACAAGATCCTTCTAAAATATTGAAGAAGCAAGATCCACCACTTCAATCTTCAAAACACCAATGGCACGCTTTTTGAGGCACTCGAAAAACAAAGAATCCCACGATCCTCTATCACCAACCTTGCTCTGATACCATGTAAAAATGCCTACTAAGAGGCAACAAGCATACACGCACAAATACTTGACAAACAAAAGTGCACAAATGCACTTGCACCACACTTGCACAAATGCGTAAAATACACAAAAGAGAGCAAGCATGCACTTAAGGCATGCACTTCAATAAAAGAGAAAATGCTTGAGACTCTCAAGCTTACAAAACAAAAGGGGGAACACCCCTATTTATACAAATGCAAAAGGCCACATGGGGGGCTCCCAAAGGAGTCGTTGGGGAGCACCCAATGGTCACATTTGTGACCGTTGGGGGTCTCCAACGACTCTATTGGGGGGACCCCCAATCTGACATATTAAATGAAAAGAATAAAAAATAAAAGAAAAAAGAAAGAAAAGAAAAAAGATTACAACATATTCCAAGTGGAATATGTGCAAGATGTGAAATTACAATAATACCCTTTTTGGGTAAAATAATAAAAAGATATATATATATATACTTATATATATAGAGATACGTATACATATATTTAGAATATCTCTCTCTCTCTCTCTCTCTCTCTCTCTCTCTCTCTCTATATATATATATATATATATATATATATATATATATATATATATACTTACAACATTGGTTTAGGAGATATATTTTAACAATATCCTCATTCCTTTCTCCAAATCTCATCCCATCCAGTTGTCTGATGTATTGTGTTCTCCCAATATAATATAGTCTCTGTTTCTAAACTTGATGATATCAGTTTATATGTTGATTTTACTTCATCTTCTGTGTATGTTAAGGACCTTCAAATGAGGAAGACGTTCATAGAAGGAAAAAGGTCTGGCAACATGTACGTCTTTAAAGAAGATCCCTTAGTTGCACGAGCTACTTTGGATAGTCACTTGAAGCCTGAGTCCTCTGTGCGTGTCTTTAATATTTCAAAATTCTGTCAATCAAATGTTTGGCATAGTAGGTTAGGTCATTATTGTGGAGTTTTATTGAAAGATTAGTCTCAAATAAATTGTTGCATAAATCTGTCCTGAGTGAAGAGTCTCGTGATAGTTTGTGTCCTACTTGTCAAGTCTATAAGAGTCATGTTTTGTCATTCAATCTATATAATAAGAGGGCTTCGAGACTTTTTGATATTATTCATTCTGATGTATTGGAACTATCTTCACTTTTCTCTTCTTTTGGTAGTCAATATTATGTTTTGTTTATTGATGACTACTCTTGTTATTCTTGAATATTTTTCTTGAAGCACAAATCTGAAGTTTGTTGTGTGTTTAAGAATGTTTGTGCCTATGTTCGTACTCAATTTTCATTAAATATTCTAAATTTCCAGTGTAATGGTGATGGTGAATACTCGTCAAAAGAATTTATTGCATTTTTACAGAATAATGAAATTAGTCGAAGAGTTTCATGCCCATGGACACCTCAACAAAATGACATTGCTGAAAGAAAGCATCACCATATTGTGGAGAGTGCAATGTCCATGATTCATGAAAGTAAAATTCCCATAAAACTATAGACTGAGGCATTTCATACTATAAATAGATTGCCCATGAAACTTTTGCATAATAATTCTCCCTATTTTATGTTGTTCGGGAAGCATCCAAATTACGATGAGTTGAGGACTTTTGATTGTGTATGTTACGTTCACGTAGACAGTCAGTTGAGAAACAAATTTCAGGATAAAGCCCATGTCATGTTTGTCGTTTTGTTGGATATGATAATAATTACAAAGGCTATAGGTACTATGATCCCAAGTAAAAAAAAATTAAAATATCTAGGAATGGTGTATTTGATGAGTGCAATTTTTCTAATTATCAGTGCTGCCATCATGTTTTTCAAAAGTATGTTTTTCAGAACATGAGCAATGTCGAAGTATATCAGCCCTGGCTAGATGGCAACCTATTTACACCGATGAACAACGTGCAGCAACCAATCATAATTCTGATCAAGTTCATGACATTTTAGAAGATCCTCCAGCTGAATCAGGTAATGACATAGAAGCCAGTTCAGATAATGCAGAGATTGTATCAAGTAGATTTAAAGAAAGATACATTTATATAAGATGCAATCAAAACCATCAACAGTCAGTCCTGAAAGATCAACAACAATCGTTAGATCAAGAGAGTCACTCGAACCAATAAGAAGATCAAGCAAGGTGAAACATCCAATTGAAAGATGGGTAAGTTATGAAATTTTCAACATTGATTTTTAGTGTTTCTTCGCTCAGATTGGAAAGCAGTAGGAACCCAAAACATTTCAGCATGCAGTGCAGTCAAATAGGTGGATAGAAGCCATGAATGAAGAAATGCAGGCCTTACATGAGTGCCAGACTTGGGAGATAGTAAAAAGACCACCTGATAAAAATGTAATTAGGTCGAAATGGGTGTACAAAATAAAATACAAACCCGATGGCACCATCGAAAGATACAAACTCGACTAGTAGCGAAAGGGTTCACCCAAAAGTACAGGCATGATTATGATGAAACCACCATTCAGATCATTTTTTTTCTAGAAGTTGATCACGGGTAGAAACTAAGTCAATTGGATGTGATAATGCACTTTTACATGGGCATCTTAAGAAAGAGGTTTATATGGAGCAACCACCGGGATATAGCGAAGATGATCCAAATGCTTATATTTGTAGGTTAAAGAGAGCCATTTACGGGTTAAAGCAAGCTTCGAGATCTTGGTTTGAGAGTTTCTCTGTTGCAATTCAAGGTTATGGTTTTACTCGATCCCATTAGATCATTCACTCTTTATTTACAAAGGTAACAATCTTATTACTGTGTTACTCATTTATGTTGATGATATAATTGTTACCGGTAGTTGTGATAAACATGTTAAAGAAGTGAAGAGATTCTTAAATAAAAAGTTCAAGATGAAAGATCTTGGTCTGTTGAGATATTTTCTTGGAATAGAAGTAGATCAGCAGGATGATTCTCTTATTCTAACTTGGCACAAATACACGATGGATCTCTACCGGTTGCAACTCTAGTTCTTATTTATCAGAGATTGGGAGCAAATGAAGGAGAACTATACCATGACCCCCACACAATTTAGAAGCATGGCTGGAAAGATACCATATCTTACGTTTACTCGTCAAGATATTGTTTTTGTCGTGAACCAAGTTTCACAATTCATACATTAGCCTAGATTGCCACACATGGAGGGTATGAAGAGAATTCTAAGATATTTAAAGAAAATTGTTGCAGATGGTTTGCTTTACAGAAAAAGGGCAACACATGAAGATATGATGATGGTCACAACTTATTCAAATGTTGATTGGACAGGTGATCCTGGTGAGAAGAGTTTTTTTTGGATATTGTGTTTTTCTTGGAAGAAATCTGGTCTCATGGAGTAGTAAGAAACATAAGGTTGTTGCAACGTCTAGTACAAAGGCAGAATATCGTTCCATAGCTGCAGTCATTGCTGAAATTATTTGTATCAGACATATGTTATATGATTTTGGAGAAGTTATTCCCAAATCAGTATTGTTATGTGATAATCAAGGTGCTATCAAGATTTCAATAAATCTAATCCATCATGGGAAGACGAAGCATATTGAAATTGATCAACATTTTATTCGTCAGAAAGTGGAGGATCAAGAGATAGAGACTAGATATGTCTGGACTGAAGAACAACTTGATAATTTATTCACAAAAAGCCTCGCGAAGAATAGATTTTGGTACTTACGAAGAAAGTTGTTCATAGTTGATAATCATATACAACTTGATGGAGGCTATTAGCGTGAGGTCCAGATTCACGCATGAGGGTCCAGATCCAAATCATGTCAGCTCCAGATCACCCAACGTGCATCTTGTGTTCACGTCTAATGTGATTGTTGTGTTTCCTTAAATGACCCTCGTTAATCTCTTTTGTATTTTATATAAATGAGGGTATTTTAGTCATGATGTATCTTAATTGTAAAGTTAATATATAGTTACAAGAGAAACACGATTTTCCCATATGGGGAATCATGTGTGTTCAGCCCAAAGCGCTATTGTCCTCTTTTCTCTCTATAGGAAATTCAAAAACCCTAAATCTAATATTTGCACCGTAACAACCATTTACCTTAGGAGATGGAGAACATACTTTGAGAAATCACATTACCCAAGTAGGGTCTAACAACTTAACCCTCATTGCACCCACGTACCAAAGGAAAAAAAAGTATGCCTTTTTTAAATAAAAAACGTGATTCAGGACCCATTTTCAACCTTTGTCTCTGTAATCTATTTGATTTTGTCACTTGTCACAACAATGACATCTGCACCTGAAATAGTTACCGAGTCCTTGTCTCCTTGTCACACAAACAAAATGTACTCACATCCTCTTATATCCAGATCTTATTGCAGCATCAATCAAATCTTTGCAGATAATCCAATCCATGCATAGCCCTCTTTAATCTACAAAACTTGTTTCCTTACCTCCTTGGGTTGGAATTATAGTGGAGGAAACAACCATCCTTCTTCCTGGAAACCACCATCATGGTAAGCATTCTTGACAATCAGTTAAGACAAGGAATTGGAGAAGAAAATGACCTAAGTAGAGTTCATTTAGTAATTGGAGAAAATGCTTTTGATAATCCATACACCATGCATTTGTCTTACCTCTCTCATTGCCAATTCTGCTCTATTGCATTTCCACCATTTTTTCATAAGGACAAATAGATGGTTCACAAGACTCACAATCCGCTTTTGCATCCATCTCTCATCACCGTGAGATTCATCAATATTAATTAGAACTGGCAACAAAAGCTTTGTGAGACTTCAGCATACGATTAAGGGTTAACAAACAAAATGGATACTGTTTGCAAAGCCTTTTCCCAAAACAGTAGAGATGAGTCAGTATCTTGGTCCTGGGAGACTGGAAATCGAGTACAGCCTTAAAGATCTAAAGCAGGATAATCTTCTGAAGTTTCCATAGGAGAATTGAGCATTGCAACTCTTCTACAAATCTATCCCCCTTATTTTGTCCATTTGTAGCTTTTGGTTCTGATTTTTATCCTCCTATGTGACATAGTGTTAAAATTGAGAATTGCAACTTTTCTACAAATCTATCTCCCCTATGATATGTCCATTTGTAGCTTTTGGTTCTAATTTTTATCTTCTTATGTGACATAATGTTCATCTTCCATCACTGACACTACAAGAAGACAGAAAGAGGCCTCTATGACAAGTGCTCACTCACTCTCAGAAATAAGACCTCATCCTTAAAAGGAAAAATAAGAAGAGGATGAAGGATGAAAACTATGAATGCACATCATTTTGTAGAGATGGGATCCTATCACATGTATCATTTTCGTGAAAGGAAGCTATCATATGAATAGACTTCTCACCGAATTGGGTGCAACTAATATTTGGTACCATCTCCCATTATTTAGTTTGGTGCTGGAGATGTGAAAAGTAATATAACAAATTTCCATGGGATTCTTCCCTCGTGTTACCTGCATTAGATTCCTCCCTGCATTCCTGCTTGTGTACAACCAGGACTACCATATCAACTTCATGAATCTCTTTTGACACAACTGTTCACATACAGCGGAAACAACAAAAAATTAAGTAGCATTTTGTGACTATTACGCTTCTCAGTATAATTCTTACACTTAGCATGAAAAAAAATACACAAAACAAGAGACATTAATATCATAAAGCACCCAAACCGTGAGCTACCATTTAAATAAACAGGTTGGAAATTTCACCTCACAATGGCTCATCACTTTGGCATCCATAAGTTGGAAGCACTATAGTTCATTGAATCATAGTAGTTGTTTTGCACACCCATCAAATAAGTACAGAGAAACAAGGCAGCAATAATTATTGTACAAGGAAAAAATGACCCAAAATCTAAATCCAAAAATTCCTGCACCAATAACAAGAAAAACAAGCATTTGTTTCTAAATTCTAAACAGAAGAGTAGTTGTGACTGCCATTCATGAAACTTTCTTACAAACATCTGAGACATGGATAGCTCTCATATAAGTGAAATAGTTGGATTTGTACATGCCATAAAGCATCAGCAAATGGCAGTTTTCAAGAAGGTTTAGTAATAGATGGATTGCAGACTGCTGGAAGCAGGTCTTCCACATAGTAATATGGAGGATCTGGTTTCAAAGGAATCAGGCGATTCATTCAAATTTGGGTGCAGTTGTGAGCACAGTGTGTGGTATGCCGGTGTAGAAAATCTGTGGAAGCTTCACCGCAATGAGGAGGAGTGGAAGCTGTTTAAAATCTGGGTGCATACGGGTTTCTTTGCTTCTCTCTCTCAGCAGCCAGGTATCCAAAAAGTGCACATTCAAATTGCTCAAAGTAAAGTGGGCAATCAGTGCAGGGTGGTATTCAGTCTTCAGAACGAAAATAGAGAGTTCCTAAAAATTGGGGTAAGGAAGATTTTGTGCAACGTATTATTTGTGGAAAATGTAGTTCTTGAAGAACTCCTTCAGCTGGCTGTGATTGGGGACAGGTGCATATCCATTTTGTCCCCCAATGTCAGATGGCTAAATTGGATTCACTCAATTGCTGAAGGAAGGAGAGCATGTCCTATCACCATGCGGTGACAGGCAAACCATTTTAACAGGATCTCTACGTTAAAAGGAGATATATCTGTAGTAGTGGGTGGGCTATTTTTGTGGCTTTTACGGGAGATGGAAGAGAAGACTTGGCAGAACAAGTTGGCCAAATGGGATGTCTGGTTGGAGAGCAATACGCATCCTGTGAATGGATAATTATTTTGGGTGTTTTGTTTGCTTTCTTTTGATGCCTGTATAAAATGATTCTTCTTGTGTACTGTTGTATATAGTGTCCGATTAAAGGAAGGGGGCCTTAACCCCAGCGTTTTCATCGGGGAAAAAAACATCATCAGTAAGTGACATGAATTAACATGCTCCTTGACTAACATTTTCCCTAAACCTCTTGAAAAAGTAGAAATCATTGCCACTTCAGAAACAACCATGATAATCAAACTTCTTTCATGTATCATAAGAACAATTGTATCAAATTCCAAATAAGACTTATGACATTGACTTAGGACCTCTTTGTTTCACAGGAAAAAGAGGTTCTTTAAGATTTCTATGCTCAAAGAACAGAAAAGAAAAAGAAGGTTCTTGCAAACCTGCCAAGATTCTTCACCTTTGAAAGCATATAAGTAGTGAGCCTTTTTCACATCAGGCAAAACCGTCCTGTTCTCTCCTTTACATAGAAAATAAACAGTTGGTTCTTTAAGCCATTCATGAGTTGTTAAAATCTCAATTGATTTCAATGTAACAACTCCAGCCGAAAGAATTCCTGCAAAATAAAACCAGCAAAACTCAGAAAATCTCCCACCACTCACATGATACCACACTCCGTCCCCCCTCACCCAGAGTCCAAGCTCAAGATCCCCACACTGTTCCAATTGAGCTTGAGACTGTCATCGAATCGGGCTTGTCAAACACAGTTTTGAATTCAACAAGATTTAACTCGCATCGAACGACAGCCCTAGAGACAACAAGCAGCAAAATTTTAATTCATGCCAATCACGCCATATGTTCTCACCAAAAAATCAAATCAAGTTCAGACATTCACATATCTCTAACAATTACACATTTTAACCATTGACCACATAGAGGAACAGAGTTTGTCCATGCTTGAAACTCTTCACACATGCCAAACAGAAAACCCCCCAAGAGTAAGTAAACAACAACACCGTACGCTAACCTCAAACTGGATTGTCCCTTCATTCCAAACCATGACCTAGATTCCCAATTTTTCCTGCCCAAATATCCCTAACCTTAACCAGATTACCATTTAAATTAACAAAATGAAAAAAAAGACAAATTCCTATGTCCTAATCAATAATCGACCAATAAAATCTTTGGAATATGCACCAATTAATAAAATTAGACTAAAAAAAAACCTAATATCAACAAAATGGGGGTTAACAATTCCTTTTCCTTTCCCTTTTTCCGTTCGATTGGATCATGAACGAAACCGGATCAAGAAAGAAAAGAAGAATTACGGAACGAACGGAAGGAGAAAAGGAAAACGGCGTTTGGATAAGCAGACGTCTCAAGGGCAATTATTTACACAAGGAGATAGAGAGAGAGAGAGGAAACAAACGCCAACAAAAGGGAGAAGAGGGTTTACCTGAAGGGAGCAGCAGGAGGGTAAAACAGAGGAGCGTCCATGGAACCGGAATTCCGATTCCGTAAAACGATACGCCCTTCATGAGGCCGAGTCGGAGCTGGCACAGAGAGAGAGAGAGAGAGAGAGCTTCTTCCCTTTGTGCTGCTTTCTCCCCAACCGTGTGCTTGGTAGCAAAAGACCCGATGCCCCTTTAACTTTTTAACAAATGACGAAGACGTTGAAGATACGTGTTCGGCTGAGATATGATATCCGATCGACCCGAACCCGGGTCGGGTTTAATAGGAACCTTTTGGGTTGGAGTAAGTAATCGGGTAGGGTTTGATATTACAAGACAGAAACCAGTTCCGTTGGATTGGATTCTTATGGAAGGCATCCTTGGTAGAGCTTAGGGCTGTCAATGGGTCGGGTATCCTACCCTTCAGAGTGTATCTTAACCCACCCAATTTAACAATTTGTTGGTTTCGGGTTTTGCCAGGTCACAAAAACAAAATCCTAAACCCGGATCTTTACTAAAATTGCATGTAAAACACTCAAGTAGGTTCTAGTACCAATAAAAGGGGGGTACCCGCAAAAATCATAACCCAAACCCGGCCTGCATATTGCTCGAGTCAGGTTCAGGTCGACACTTTTTATGCCAAGGTTGTTAAATGCGATGAGGCGAAGCGAGGCGTTGAGCCTGCGCTTCGCCTCTGAGGCGTACGCCTCAGGTACTGAGGCGTACGCCTCTCACAACTGGAATGGAAGTGAAGCGGTGGGAGGGGAGGCAGTAAGAGAAGGACCACGCGCCCAGCTGGTACGGAAGCGAGGGATATGCTGGTCGTCTGGTGGTCGGAGAAGACTGAGCAGCAGCTGCAGCACAGCAACTCCGGTGGTCAGTGGTCACAACTGGTCGGAGGTTGATGAGGGGCGCATCACAGCAACGCCTCAGTACCTTGAGCGTGCGCCTCGCCTCTGAGGCGTACACTTCAAGTACTGAGGCGTACGCCTCTCACAACACTGTTTTATGCCATATCCGAGAATTCAGGTTCGGGTCAGATCGGGTACCTGAGACAAATCCGTCCTAATTGAGCTCTCCAACGACCCCAATGAGTGGTGTTCACGTTGTTAGAGCCTCAACTCATTTAGGCTTTGACCGAGCTCAAGCTCAGACTCGGGCTCATTGCGGGCTAGCTCGAGCCAGATAAGCAAGCCCAAGCAGGGTTCTTTTGGATATTTAAAGGTGAGAATCAAAACCAAAACCTCCTTATCACATATGTAATATAAACGACCTAAACATCCAGCAATCTCATTTGATCCATTTCATTCACTGTATTTACTTGTGAACTGGTTTTCAATCGAGAATTGATCAATTGACAAGTATTATGACAACTAGGGATGCAAATGAGTCCAATCCAGAATGGAGGTCTTGCAATTTCTCGTTGTTCCGGATTCTGATCCGAATTCCCATGTAGTTAGCTGTTCCAAATTGGAACCGTATGCATCCCTAATTACAATGACATCTCAACTAGTTGACAACTCTAGCCTCATCACCCATTGTGGTTTCAATTTCAAGATTCCTCTCATCTTTTCTCCAACACAGACTCCCAAAACAAAGTCTTAGAAACATTTAATTTTATATATTTCCCAACTCCTATCAGACATAGACCCAACCACTATGCATAATGACCCCCATCTGAAAGCTTAAATTGAATCCAAGATTGTTGTGCCTAGAAGTTGAATGCTAACACTAACTTCAGAAATATGCAAGGAAATACAAACTCATCTGGTTCTTCCATGTTTGCTATCTCACTTGTAGTCAGGACTCGGGATATCCTAAAACAAGAAAATAAAAAAAAAGAAGTTGAATTCTTTTTTTTCAAAGTTGACTTTGGAGATGGCAGCATAACTCACTGATAACTTTTTATCAACATGAATTTATTTTAATATATTTTTGTCACTATAATTTCACCATGGTATTATAAATTTTTTTATTTCTTTATAATTGGTCGAATGTCGGGCTGAAAATATGTATTAGTCGGCAATATGCATTCGGGTGAGCAGAAATAGGCCACCCAAATTTATATTTTTATTTTTTTTCTCATGAACTCATTGAATAAAGTGTCCAAAATACCAGCATATGATTTTTATATAATCTCTTATATACAAAACTCATTTTAGGCTGAAAAATTGATTCATCCTCTCGAACCCTATTTCCTTATAAATAATTTTGGTATTTTCATAATTTCAAGCATAGAAATGCATATTTTTTCATGACAAAATAACAAAAATATAACATATGAACGTGATATCGCAAATTCTAACTAAAATTTACACAAGAAAATAATAAATTTTTACCCTACTTTAATTAAAACGCAGTTTTTGTTTCTCAAGTCTCACAATACATAACATGCATCAATTTATTCATCTTTTTTTCAAATAGAATGTTCTCTCGAAAGGATGAACCAATTTTTCCCTGGGAAAGTCAAATTAAACCTCTCTTCACTAATCTGAATCAGATTTAACGAAAGCTTTTCTTTTTGACAACTTGATAATTCAAATCTAAGGAAAATAGTTTTTTAATCAAAACAATTTTTGAGAAGGGTTTTCTTTCGAAAACCCTCTCTATTTTAATTTCGACAAATCTAACACCAATCCCATGCATGGAGGGTTTGGTATAGGGTTTGTTTTATTTAAAATCAGAATAAACTAGTGCCTACGAGTTTTGATTTACATCTAAAGAATAGAACCCCCTACCTTTTGTACGAAAACACTACTCTCGATCGAAAAAAGTGATCCTCTTAAGCGAACCGACCATCCGCTTTGTATGATGGCTGTGTCTGGATGATCAGCCCGCTCCACCAACATACGTAGGTTTACTTCTTGGTTTGCATAAGTGGAAAACCTCAAGAAAGATAGAAAACAAAAGAAAGAATAATGAGAGAAAAAAGAGGAAGCTAAAAAAATTAGAAAAGGGGCCAAATAAGGGGTCCGTGAGCCCTTCCTCCCTTCTTATAAACCTATGGAATTAGGTCAAGGGTTGGGTTAATCTAAGACCTTGATCTAATCTAAATGCTCTTTCCTTTCTTTTACATTTTCAAGTTTTCTTTTCTCTTTTATTAATTTTTTTATCAAATAGACTTAAGTTGGTATATATATATATATAATGTATAACATATATATTATATACTATATATTATTAGTGCATATGGGTTGGTCGACACCCCCATAGGGGGTTTTAACCTTTCCATATTGTTTTGGGTCAAGCTTGCTTGATTGGCAAGCAAACAAGCCTTCTTTTATTTTATTTTTTATTTTTTTATTTTTTTTTTATTTTTTTTTTCAATTTCACCTTCCTTTCTTCTAAATTTCTAACCTTCCCATCCTAAAAAATTCTAGGATGGGATGCCCCCCCCCCCCCCCCCCCCTCTTGGGAGGCCCTCCTTAGCAATTAGGCAAGTTTTGACTTTGGTTAAAAATGTGGTTTTTTGTAACTTTTAAAAACCTTTGAATTTAAAGCTTTAACTTTTTTTTATTTAAGTCAACAAGGAGGTGCCACATAGGATGGGATGGCCTACCTATGGACCTCTACCATATTATGCAATTTAATTAAATTATTTTTTTCATTCTATTTTAATTATTTTACTAATTATCTATATTTATTATTTTGTATTTCAATTCTTTCAAAACTATAATTTAAGTTTTAAATGGAATAACTCTAAATGCAACCCGAATTATTTTCAAATGTATGTGAACTTCTTCTAAATCACAATTAGTCTAGCTTAAATATATTTTTTCCAAAAATTATATTTTCTCATCAATATATTTTAAAAATGATTTCCACTAGGGTCGACAAGACCCATTGGTGTTTTGGATATATTCTATTATTTTATTTTTTTATAAGTCTTATTCTAAGACTTAATCTATCGTATAGTCTATAACACAAATTACCATTATCAAATTATCACATATATAGGCATTCACAAAAATTTATGAAAATTCCTCAAAAAATCATGGGTGTTACATCCAAACCCCCTAAAAAAAATTATCCTCAAAATTTGGCTAGGGTTACATACCGAATAGGCTTGAATATTTCACTTTCATCTTTGCTTATGACTACATACCGAATAGGCTTGAATATTTCACTTTCATCTTTGCTTATGACTCCCATGTACATTCTTTGAGTCCGTGGTGTTGTCATCATAACTTCACTAAAGGAATCATCTTATTTCGCAACACTTGCTCTCGTCGATCCAAAATCAATATCGGACACTTCTCGATCATAAGATCCTTCTGCACTTCATCTTCATCATATTGAATGATATGTGTCAGGTTCGATACATATCATCAATGAAGACTATCATAAACAAATCTAGATAGGGTCAAAAAATCATGTTCATCAGGTCTATGAATTTTGCTGGAGCATTGGTTAGCCCAAAGGGCATCACCAATTTATCTTCGATGATTGTGCACTTTTTGTGACAATTATAACAGTCAGACATAATTGATGTCTGACGAGTTCTGAACCAGCTAAATGCCCGATTGGCGAATAAGTGTGTTCCCTATACAGTTTTTTAATATGGTCTTGCAATCGTATCATGCTGCATATCTACTATCAAATTAATTTTATGCAAGGATTAAATGCTCATCATGGGCACAAAATAAATGAAATAATTATGCATCTACTGAATAAAATGATTATGCATCGATTGAATGAAATGGTTATGCATGACTTTGGCATAATCACCACTTACTTTTAAACTGTGCAAAATGAACATGTATTGTAAATGAATGTGAATGCTTAGCTTGGTATGACCACTGCATGTTCATAAATGAATTTAAGTTAAATAAATGCATTGACGCATAAATGTTGTCTCGCATTTGAGGCATGAGCATCCATGGGCCCTGAAGGGGTCGAATTGTGTAAATATGACTAAATAGAGTGTTGCATGAAATCAATTGATTAAAAGTTTAAACATGTAACACTAAATATTGATGCTTATAAGGGGAGGGTAAGCGGTACTAGTTTGGCTTTGTGGATACCGTATTTGAGTATGAAAGGTTTCTCCTCCCCACTTTAGTTTGTTATTAGTTGGTTCATAGTTAGTTACATGTTTAATAGTTTGTTTAGAGTTAATTTAAATCTTATTTTTGGTGATTTTTAGTTCATTAATTATTAGATTTTTGTTTAGTTCTATTAGTTTTACTGTGTTTTGTGTTTTTGTTTTGCAGGAGAGCGATTGGACGTGCAGTGAGCCCCTTTTTGTACCTTCGAAGTTCCCTCTAAGGTCCTCAGAAGTGTCTCCAAAGAGCTCTCAGAGAGCAAAAGAAAACAAGCATTGTAGATAATTCTATTAGCTTTTCGATGCCATGAACCGTTCGTAAAAATTCCTTCGAATGAGGAAGAAACGACTGGTTTAGTGTATGACTATACTTTTATATTCTAACTATCACGGTTCAGTGCTCAATCCAAGAATACATCTCAAAATTTCATAGATTGTGTAAAATTTTGTTAGCTTTCCAATGCAATAAACTGTTCATAAAAACTCTTCCGGATGAGGGAGATACAAACGATTTACCGATCGAGTATGAGGCCAAAAATACGTATTAGCGGGCAATATGCATTCGAGTGAGCAAAAATAAGCCACCCGAATTCATATTTTCATTTTTTTTCACATGAACTCATTGAGTAAAGTCTCAAAAATACCAACATATGATTTTTATATAATCTCTCATAGAAAAATCTCAATTTAGCAGCTGTTAGGCTGAAAAATTGATCCATCTTCTCGAACCCTATTTCCTCAAAAATAATTTTGATATTTTCACAATTTCAAGCATAGAGATGAATATTTTTTCATGACAAAATGACAAAAACATAACAAAAGCATACCACATGCATATGAACATGATATCACAAATTCTAACTAAGATTTATGCATGAAAACAATAGATTTTTATCCTACTTTAATTAAAACATAATTTTTGTGTCTGAAGTCTCACAATACATAACATCATCAATTTATTCATTTCTTTTTTAAATAGAACGTTCTCTCGAGGGGATGGACCAATTTTTCTCTGAGAAATTTGGATTAAACCCCTTTTCACTAATCTGAATCAGATCTTAAGAAAACTTTTCTTTTTTATAACTCGATATTTTGAATAAAAATGATTTTTAACCAAAATGATTTTTGAGAGGGGTTTTCTTTCGAAAACCCTCTCTATTTTAATTTTGACAAATCCAACACCAATCCCATGCATGGGGGGTTTAGTATAGGGTTTGTTTTATTCAAAATCAGAATAAACTCATGCCTAAGAGTTTTGATTAAAGTGTAAAGAATAAAAAACCCTACCTTTTGCGTAAAAATACTCCTCTCGATCGAAAAAAGTGATCCGCCCAAGCGAACCGACCATCAGCTTCGTATGATGGCTGCGTCTAGATTATCAACCCACTCCAGCAATGCATGTAGGTTCACCTCTTGGTTTGCACAGGAGGAAAACCTCATGAAAAAATGAGAAAACAAAAGGGATAAGAATGAGAGAAGAGAGAGGAAGCTAAAAAAAATAGAAAAGGGGCCACATAGGGGGGGGGGTGAGACCTTCCTCTCTTTTTATAATCCAATGGGATTAGGTCAAGGGCTGGGCTAATCTCAACCCTTGATCTAATCTAAATGTCATTTCCTTTCTTTTACATTTTCAAGTTTTCTTCACTTTTATTAAATTATTTTCTTTTTTTATCAAATAGACTTTGGTTGGTATATAGTATGTGATATAATGTATAGCATATATATTGTATACTATATATTATTAGTGCATATGGGCTGGTTGACACCCCCATAAGGGGTTTCAACATTTTCATATTGCTTTGGGTCAAACTTGCTTGCTTGGCAAGCCTTCTTTTATTTTATTTTATTTTCTTTTCTTTTTCCAATTTCACCTTCCTTCATTCTAATTTTCCAGCTTTTCCATCCTAGAAAATTTTAGGATGAGACCCCCCCCCCCCCTCTTGGGAGGCCCTCCTTAGTAATAAGGCAAGTTTTGACTTTGGTTAAAAATATGGTTTTTGGTAACTTTTAAAAACTTTTGAATCTTTAACTTTTTTTTAAGTCAATAATGATGTGCCACATAGGATGAGATAGCCCACCTATGGACCTCTACCATATCATGCAATTTAGTTAAATTAGTTTTTATATTTTATTTTAATTATTTTACTAATTAGCGATATTTATTATTTTGGAATTTGATGGAGCACGCTAAGAGCTACATCTTCACACTTAAATGCATGCATTTTTATAGATTTTTAACATAATTGTCCATGCTTAGTATTAAAAATTGCACAATAGAGAATTGAGGTCAAAATTATAATTTTGGGTTTTTGAGCATAATTTTGGATTTGGATCTCAATAGGGGATCCAATTGGTCCAACCCATGATCCAAATTTATCTGGATTGGATCCAAGGTATATCATGGATTGAATAGGGAATTCAAAAGTCAACACTTTCTAGGAAATTCATTTTTTTTTTATTTTCTCTTTTCTTGTACATAGCTAAGGTGGCAAGCAATGCTTGCCATATTTTTTATTTTATATAAAGATGGAAGGAAAGGGGGGGCAAGATTTTCAAAATCACTTTCTTCTTCATCTCATCTACAAAGAAGGAAGGATGAGGGGGGCGTGAATCTCAAAATCGGACCCCACTTTTGGAAGCTATGAAAAAATTTTAAAATTAAAAATTAAAAAAAAAGGAAAGAAAGCAAAAGTCAAAAATTTATTTTTCCTTCTTTCTTGTTTCCTCTCCCTTCTCATTTCAAGAATGATTTGGAAAGGGCAAGTGGTGGACCAGATCCACCAAAATCGCCCCTCCTGAATAAGAACTCCCAAAGCAAGAAGCAAGGCAATCTTCTTCTACTTTCACGATTTTACCTGTGCAGCCGCCTTCCTCCTCCTCTGTTGCAGGTCGATTACCAGCCTCCCCATTAAGCTTTGTGTTTCTTATTCCATCTACCCTCTTTTCCAACCCTCTTCTTTATTTGAGGCGAAGACGAGGATGCTGGCCGACCTAACCCCTCCAAAGTTGCAACAAGAAAAATGCCATTGAGGTAAAAATCGACACCTTGTATCCCCATCTCTAGTTTGGCATAAATTAAACAACCTTCTACAAATCTAAAAATTCTCAAAAAACTATTTTCTGTTAGATAAGGCTATCCTCAACATTCTGAATTTTTTTTGTAAAGAAAAGCATTTCAGATCAGCTTAGAATCATCCAAATATGAAATTAGGTTTATAGAACCGCAGCAGGCCTATCCGGTCAGAAATAGCTAGGTTCAAATAGTTACCAATCTTCGATCAACCTAAATTTTGGATATGTTATAGAAGACACATCAAATAGGTTTGTGTTAAATTTTGGCATGATTTTATTTGCGGGATCTTATAAAATTTGAAAGTCGAGGGGCATCCATGATGCCTGGCGCAGTCAAGATCTGTTAGGCTCATCTTGTGCAGAGCATATTTTCTTTAATTTTTTGATTTTTTCTGATTTTTTTCTTTTGTATTGAAGCTTTATGTGTTTACTTTGTACCCTAATTTTTTGAAAATTTTTCTAATATTAGAGCATAGAGTTTTAGATGTCACAAACCGATCAACCAGATTCTATCAGGAATCCGATCAATTGGTACTGTTGACATCATTTTATGTTTATTTTTTGGTCAAATAGAGCCAAGTTTGGGGTTGTAGTTCGTTGACAAACACATGAACCTACAGTTAAAATTTCACAACCATTGCTATTTGGAGCAGTTGGTGGCAAATAACAGATTGGTTTTTCTGGGTCTATCGCAGGATAGCACATGTATGACTAGGCTTGGTGTGTGGCTCGGGTGTCAGTTAACCCGAGTTCACTTTAGTTAGTTTCTTTCAATTTTTTTCTATTGCATGTTATTTTTAGGTTGTCTAGAGTCAATCCTAATATTGGTCGGAGTTGGTCAAGTATTTAAATAGGTTAGGTCTGGTTTTTATTGTCATCAAGTCGGCATAGTCCACCCAACCCACGTGGCTAGCACAAGGAAGGGCAAACTCATCCTTTCACTTGGGCAGCAGCTCAAAGCGGGCCTCAGTAGCAATTGGGAGGTCCAAACACATCTGCTACAACAGACCACGTTATGGTTTTTGTCAGAAATTCAGACTTAGTCTGCTTGTGAACCGCGTTGAGTCGGCTAGACCCAAGTCTAGCCAATTGTGCGGTCTAGTCATTGTGTTTGACTAGACTGCGTGCATAGTTGTTTCCAATAGTCCTAGACTGTGTTTATATTTCTTTTAGGGGTGTTTAGTTCTGCATTCATATAGTCTTTATTGTATTCATAGGTCTGCATTTATAGCTAGGTTTAGGCTAAACTAACTCTTGCACCATCAAGTTGCATTGGTTGTGTGTTTGTAGTGTTTTGCAAGTGAAGGTAGCAATCCCGTGTGTAACAAACATATCAAGTTGCTGATTGCATTTGCTTTCATTTTTATTTTTAGTTAAGTAGGGCCTTAGGCCAATTTTAATTCGGGTTATATTAATTTTTAATTTTTGCTTGAACACTTGTAATCGGCTTAGTGCTCGATTGCTTTTGCATATATTTTCTATTTTAAGGCAATAAAGAAGAGTGAATTGTGTGGAATACGTAGTCATACTTTGTTTCATGTGGATTCGACCTGGACTTCACCACTTTCATGTGTGAATCAGTGATTGAAATTTGGTGTACAATTTACACTAATATTTTTTTGAAAAATCTATTTTGAAATCTATTTCAAAACAAAAACACACCAGATTTCAATTCTTTCAAAACTATAATTTAAGTTTTAAATAGAATGACTCTAAATGCAACCCAAATTATTTTCGAATATATGTGAACTTCTTGTAAACCACAAGTCGTCTAACTTAAATACATTTTTTTTCCAAAAATTCTATTTTCTCAGAAATGTATTTTGAAAATGATTTTCATTAGGACCGAGATGACCCATTAGCGTTCTAGATATATTCTATTATTTTATTTTATTTTTCTAAGTCTTATTCCAAGACCTAATCTATTATATATTGTATAACATAAATGACCATTATCAAATTATCACATATAAAATTTGCAAAAAATTCTCAAAAAATCACGGGCATTATAAATACCCTAAATTGTTCGAATAGTTTTTAAGTGAAAATTTTGAGGACAAAATTCTTTTAAAAAGGGTAGGTAATGCCCACAAATTCTTTGGAATTGTTTTGGTAATTAATTATGAAATTTATCATGATATTTAACAAATATCAATTACAAAGTTTTATTTGGATTTTTAGAAAATTTAAATCTATTGTTGAGTTTGGACCCAAATTCGAATGAACTTTTATTGGGTTTGGATCTTAGGTAAAAATCAAACCTATATTTTAGATTTGGAAACGTTGAAACCTAAATGGGCCTCAGTTGATGAATGCCCAAATCCATTATTAAAAACATGCATGGGTTGAGGTTGGATCCAAGTTGATCCAACCTTAACCCCTCTCTTGACCCAAGATACATAACCCATGTACATGTAGATTAAGATCGGATCCAAAATCAAACCTCACACTAACATCCACTTTGTTTGGATCCAAATAGAACCCAAACCCAAACCATCCATCCTTGTTCCCAAATCCAACTCCTCTTTTCGTTTGATTTCAAACCATAAGAAACGTCCCACACCCCCACTAATAAGTTTTAATTTTTTTCCCTCACCAATCCCGTGTTTTCACTGAAGGGCCACCACGAGCCACCTGGAGGCCCCAACCTCCGTTGGGTGGCCCCGGCGCCGGGCGGCCCCTGCTGAACTAAAGGGGGCGGGATGCCACAGGCGTCTGTCCCTTCCTTCTTTTACGAAACGACGAGGGGGCGGGGGTCACTTCCCCCGTCGTCCGCGGTCACTCCACGGAAAGGGTGGGGTCACCTCCCCCACCGTCCGCACGCTCTCCTCTATAAAACGAGTGGGGAGAGGAAGAAGGCCTCAGCCGCCTCCTCCCCTGCTCGTCTTCTTCTTCCTCTGCCTCCCTCTTTTGCTTCTCCCGTCTTCTCCCTTTCCTACTCTCACCGGAACCGCAGCATTCCGTCCGCCCCCACCCCCCTCTTCTTTTTTCGGCAAAACGGGAAGAGCCCTCCCTCTGCTCCTCATTTATTTTTCGGAAGAAAGGAGGGCACCCGCGACACCCTCCCTGCTATGTCTCCTCCCCCTCTCTGTTGTGGTTTCCGCCGGACGATAGCCTGTGACTCCCTGCCACCGCACCTTCCAGCTGTCGGCCGCACCATCTCCTGATATCAGCCGCTGCCTCGCCGGGACCCGAGTCACCTCTCGATGTTCGCCTACGCCGCCGCCTTTATACTAGTTGACTGGCATTACGTCACGTTGGCCCTGCCACCATCATCACCGGAGCCCCGCTCGGACCATCGGTAGCCCACCGCCTTCGCCGCAATCTTTTTCGACCTCGTGAACATGCGTAGATTTCGAGGTAGGGTCTTTAAACGACAACTCATCATCGCATAGTTTAGACCGTATTTAATAGTATAGCTAATAATGTCCTGCATCGAATTACAAGCTTTCGTATGTCTTAGGAGCTTGTAAGATACTACGTATATTTTTACAAGCATACATAAAATTATGAGTTTTTTTAATAATGATTGTGAAAGATTATGAGTTTTTTATAATGATTGCAAAAGATTACAAGCTTTTAATATTGTCAGCATGAGATAACGTGCCTTTAACAATGTCCACTTAAAATTCATATATTTTATAAAACTGAGTAAAATCATATGCAAGAGCTTTAAAAGATACCTTCCTCTAAGTACAACACTTGCTTTGCAAACTTTTGATAACACATGCATGAGTTTATGGATGTTTAATATGGGTACGAAAGTTTACTAGCTTTTTATAATATATGTATGTGATTGCATGTGTTTAAATTTATGAGATTTTTATGGGTGCATAATTTATACGTATACTTAATGCGTATGGGTATGATAGTTATTTCGAGACTGGTGCAAGGCTTTTGCAAATAGTCTATAAACATGCATTCAGGAGATTTGGGTTGTCTCGACTCAATGATATCGAGGTTTCTTTATTGATTTTTATAAAATGCCAATTTTGCCCGGATCAACTTCCTGATATGCCCTTGAATGTTTGTAATCATGAGTGTCAGATTTTGTGATAGAAAATGATCCGTCAAAATTCACAAACTACATTGAATAAGTGGATTCTTTATCATGCATTGGGTTCAAAGAAAGTATTGTTGGCACCTTAATAGCTAACTGTTTAATATGGTCAGACATCAAGAAAATGTATTTACCTAGATGAGTTATGATAAACTTTGAGGTGCAATAATGCAAAACATGTTTGCACATGCTTGATTGTTCTTGATAGGGCACTGGGTTCAAAGAAAGTATTATTAGCACCTTAATAGCTAAATTGGTATGTGTGGCATGTGCATCACTTTTTTTTTTTTATGATGGTACCTACGTAGGTGAATTATGACAAACCTTGAGGTGCGATAAGGCATCAAGTTATAAAAAATCACATACTCATTAATTTTGAAATTGCCTTCGTTGATAAACTCATATAAGCTAAAGGTGTCAAAGCAACATTGAATGAGTTGAATACATATGAACGGATCACGATACGATTGTTACTCTAATAAGGTACCCGAGCTATTAAGCTCTGATTTGCTACTTTTATGAGACACATGCAATGATAAGTCCTTATAATAAGATAACTTGGTAACCATTTCAGTTTATAGAATACCATAGAGATGATAGGGGTACAACCCTAGTGCCAGCTTGTGTATTTTAGTATTCAAGCATATCTTTTGATCCTCAATCACTCGAAGGTTAGGATCCGGTATACCAATATATGTCCTAGGTGGTAGGTTCTCGTTTTTCAGTAGAAATATAGGATGCATCCTCTTGGTTTGTTTGCTTACCTCAGAAGAATTCTCTCTTGATAATTATATCGTTCCCTTTAGAATAACAAATTCAGCTAGTGATTTGAGGTGTGAACTCTTTCAATTAAATCTTAGTTTGAACGAATGCATGCTTGAATAGATGTATGGAGATCGGGACAATTCAATACATTTGGAGACCCAAGCACTTTAGTTGGGTATTTCGCCTGTAACCCGCCCATGGTTTTCTAACTTAGTTCTTTGGAACAAATCTCTTTTCGTTGTTCTACTAAAATGACTCTAAAAAAGGGATCCATTTCATTTTTTTTTTATAAGTTAAAAATTTTAGAGCATTACAGCAGAAGTCGACTCTCTAAAACTGAAAGTCAACACTTCAGGGAGAAAGGGTCAACTCTGGCTTAGGAAGAGTCAACCTTGATAGGCCACGGGTTAACCCAACCTAATAAGAGTCGATCCTCAAAAAGCAAGATCGACACTCGTGTCTTCCCAACATCCCGTGAGCCAGTAGAGGTCGACTGTTTAGTGCATGAGTCAACTCCTATGCTTCACAAAGCTGGGTAGCTCTTCCAAGACACCACAATGGACGTTGAAATACTACCCAACATTGTTTCTATCCCATCAAACCCACCCCAGTCTTATATAGGGTGGGATAAAACAAACTAAACACTCATAATTCATAGAAATCTAAGGCATGGAACAATTCTTAACAACCATAGGCATGATTACAAATTATTAACTACAAAAGCAAGAATACACTCATTTTACAAACCAAAATCACATTTTTCAATGGTAAAAAATAGACTTTACTTTCAAATCTCTATACAATACGTTTAACATATCTCTTCACCCAAAAAGCCAAAAACTACACAGTTTAAAACATGTAAATTCAGGAATCATACTAAAACAAACTTTCTTCAACATAGAGCATGTTATACGTGCAGTTTAATTCGAAAATACAAACCTTTAGGCAAGAATTTTCCCTAAAAATTTAGGGCCTAGATTAAAAAAAGACATGCTCAGAAATACCCAACATGATAAAACAACATCACATGTCATGGATTAAGGTCATGGTTTAAGCATGCGATATGAAATTTTTTCCAAAAACCACTTTCCTTAAACATGATTTCTAAAATACATGTTCAAAAATTTATTTACATGCTGCATTCTTCCTAAAGGTCGTGGGAGTAAAGTATCATACCTGTTAGATCATGCAAGAATACCAAAATGCAACCAACAACTATCCAAGATTAATCCTAATTTTGCGAGAATCCCTAATGAATCGAAACTCCTCCAAAATGTAGGTTCTATGAGTTGCTGCCCCTCCTACTTTCCGCAATCTCACAAGAGTGTGAGAGAAGGGGACGGAGGTGAGTCAAAGAAGGAAAAGGGAGAGTGATGTATATGTCGGTAAAGAAGGAGAATGTGGTAGAGAGGAGCGAGAAACAACATACGTAACACAAGAAAGGGGATAACTTAAGGCTAACCCATATTTTAATCCCATTTTTAAGATGGATCAACGTGGCAAAAGGAGAGAGAGGGCGGGGCTACTTGTCCTTACCTTTGCACCAGTTGTCCCTCTAAACTGACACAATGCTCTCATAAAGCAAAAGAACCCCTATCATGTCCTTTCCATACCAATTTTATCCTTATATGCCACCTAATTTATAGTTCTACCATTATCCTTAAAAACTAACATCTTTTTCAAAAATCTCTTCTATATTCTTATGACAAATGTGTCTTAAACCTTTATAAAAAATATTAGGCATGTCCTTTGCCCAAAAAAACATTGTCTTTTTCAAAAATAATGATTTTGCCTCTCAATTGCAACAAATTCGATTCAAACTCAAATTCGATCAGTTTAAAATCCAACAACAACAACAACAACAACAACTATGCCTTCATCCCAAAACAATTGGGGTCGGCGATATGAACCAACAAAGAAATTCATTCTGGGTCTTCCACATGAATCCTTCTCCTCCAATCATTTCTATCCAATGCCATGTCCTCGGTGAGGTTCAAAGCATTCATATCCTTTCCTATCGTCTCCATCCAAGTCTTCCTAGGCCCATCCCGACCTCTTTTAACTAATATATTTTTCCATTTCTTCATCCTTCTAACTGAAGCATCATTAGACCTTCGTTGAATATGTCCAAACCACCGTAAATGATTCTCTCTCATCTTATTTTCAATAGGTGCAACACCTACCTTCTTAAAATCCAAAACTCAGAAAAATGAATATTTATCAGAAATAAAACATTCATAACTCGAAAATGTTCATATTTAGTTAAAATATAATTATATTATTGTGTCTGAAAAAGTTAAAATATTATAGAGGGTAGGGATGGTAGAAAGAAAGAGGGAGGGATGACTAGTTCTTTGGAAAAACTTCAATTCTTATTTCATTCAATAATAAAAAGGGGTTCTCCAAACCACTATTTATAGCATGAGGGTCTAGAGTAGAGTCGCAACCCAACAATAGAATTAAACTAATCCATCTATAAAAGAATCTTACTGTAAAACAAAAACTAGACTAGAGAGAGGATAGTAGAGTCCTACCTCTGTCATGACTCGTACTCTAATTAAAAGTCTTAATTAAAACCAACTTGAGAAGACCTGATTAGACTCTCCCTAATCACCTTTCTAGAAGGTAGAAGAATCCTCTAGAGAAGTGGGGACGTCTCACCTTCGACTTCTTAATTAATGCCCTCCCATGTGGACCCCGTCAGCTGACTCTCTCTACTTATGACATGGATAAGTGTCATGTTCTTTTTTCTTATGGTATGAGCATGTGTCCATTAACTTTTTCACATATGAAAATGACATCTCAATAGTTACATCACTCTTATGGGTCCTACCTTGGCCTGAACGACTCTCACTGCTTGCAGGGAAATGCGTATAGACCTCGGGCTTGGATCGTGAGTGTCTACTAAAAATTGGGCCGTAACACCAAATGACATTACGAATGTCATCCTAGCTTTATGCGAAGGAAAAAACATTCAAGCCACACATTTCAAACATTCTGGCTTTATGTGATTTTTAGTTAAAGGAGGTTTACACGTTATATAAGCGAATGTCATGAGTTTCGCAAATGTGTGACGTGAACTTGTCAAACTCAAATTAGACAACATGTGAAGGTAAGGACATTCGCAACATGTATTTATGAATGTCAGGACACATTTGTGGATGTACGTCAGTAGTATTTAGTTAAAGGAGGTTTGCACGATATATGCGCAAAGGTTGTGAGGTATGCAAATATTGGATACGAACCTGCACAGCTCAAACAAAAAAACATGCAAGCATTGGGGACATTCACAAAGATGATTTGTGAAGGTGGTACAATATTTGCGAATATAAATAGCATGAATTAAGATGAACTGCGTGAATGTCAAGACTGTTAAAAATGTATGGAGCGAACCTGCTGAGTTAAAACTTTTAATTAGAGAAGGTTCTTATAAGAGTTGAGAACCTAAGAAGATATGTACATTTGATATGCAAATCTCCTTTGTTGAGATGAAAGTTAGCCAAGTACACAATTTTGTTTATGCGAATATCATCAGGTTCTCAAAATGTTCATGCAAATCTCCTATTTATTGGGAAGTTGCGATATTTGTACCACGTACCTATAACCTCATTAGGTTCGCTTGTACAAAGAGCAAAATTGTTCAACAAAAGCTGAGCATCTGAAATTTTGGACATAGAGAGGATTTTGGTAAATTGTGAGGCATTTTGAAGAACATGCCATTTTTTTTAATATGCAAGTTGGGGTTTGACAGACCCCTACCAGTTATACAACTAGGTTTTGAACATGCAACGTCCCAACACAAGGTGACGTGCACTAGGGATGTAAAAGCTCGTCATCTCTCAACACTTTTACAAGCAAACATGCAAAACGGAACTAAAGACAGCTTTTACATGTTTATTTTGATAGATGACGAGCTTCTACATATAAAAAATGCAAACTAATGGGATTTCATTAGAGTCTGAACGTTGCCTGACACAAAGCACTGATTTGGATCCTTTCCGAATCTGAAAATTATTCGATGAAGTAGATCTCATCCTATCCAAATGCACATTCAGATTCTTTTAGCAATCCATGTTTGAAAATAATGTGTTGGACTTTGATCAGATATTTGTCTATAACTGACCCGTTTTCACCCCTACGTCTAAGATCAATAGCTGGTGATGTCAATAGATCGGGTTTGGTTGGATACCTAACAAATCTGATTAATTGGATCTGAAAATCAAAACAGCATCTAAATAATAATTAGATTCAGATTCGACATGCAACTTTGCATCTGGATCCAAATACAAGTACAAACTGAATCAGAATCGGATGGATAATTCAAACTTATTACATATAAAACATAAATGATTAGCTAAGACCAGATTTAATATTATCTTTTTTCTATCCAAGTCAGAATCTGAATCTCATTAGGCCGGATTCAGTACTATCTGAACCTAAGTCCAACACTCTTAGATCAGATAAGGCTGAGAAATAAGCCAAGCTGCTTGAGGCTCAGCTCATGTTCAACTCATAAAAAGCTCGCATAAACTTGTAAAATAGGGCTTAGCAAGCTGAATATGTACAATAGGTGGTCTGATCGGCTCGAGCCATATAAGCCCGTTAGGAAGTAAAAAAATATATGTTAAACACATTACATTTACTTTTTTTGTAATCCTATTTATTTTTGCTCTAAAACAATGCATTTTTTGGCCTTTGTTTTTAGCTTGTGTTACAATACATACCCCGCCTTCTCATTCTGCCTGATGAGTTGTGGGAGCCCAAAAGGGTGATGGGAATTCAGTACTCTCTCCTTAAGTCTAAGGAACTCTCAAGAAGTAATGAAGACAAGGATCTCTCAAGGATGCTCAACCATGAAGAATGAGAGCAATAAGGAAAGAGTCCACAATAGAAACAACCTCCAGTGAAGGTCATAGCGAAAAGAAAGAAAGTTGTTATATGAAGAAGGTTCACACGTTTTGTAAAGAAATCCCACCTAAAGCACACACGTCTTGTAAAGATATACTACCTAATGTAAACAATGTGTATAATGAGCAGATTAATGAACAAGAGAAATGCTGAGACCATGGATGTAGTGGGTCATCTCCTGACTGAACCTCGTGTGACTCGACTCTATACCTGTTTGATTTCTTGTAGCCCGGCCACCGGATTCCGGCGACGTCTCTCTCAACGCTGGCGGTCTACCGGATTCCGCCACGTCACACGCACGCTCTCTCTCTCTCTCTCTCTCTCTCTTTTTCAAATTTCAACCTTACTGGCCCTTCATTCCTTCAATCACCATCTTCCCCCACTTTTTTTTTTTATTGCATGCGAGGAAAATGCCTCCCCCACAATAATGCCCACCTCCTCCTTTCCCTACCGGGGGAGGTCGCTTCCCCACCCGCCGTCCCCATAAATCCCAGGCCGAAGCCAGGGGTAGCCAACCCATCACAAAGGGTGTTTCCGTCCGACCCAGGAAAGGGGAGCAGGGCAGATGGAGACCTCCGTGTGGATGGATTTCCTGAAGGGCATGGTGAAGCCCGTGGCAGCCACCGCCGTCGTCCTCATGGCCGTGGTCCTCTCCTTCGTGCAGAAGCTCGACTTGGAAAAGGAGATGATATACTCTATCGCTCGAGCATTCCTTCAACTCTCCGTCATCGGCTTCGTCTTGCAGTTCATCTTCTCCCACAAGAACAGCGGTTGGATCGTCCTCGCTTACCTTTTCATGGTACCTCTTTCTTCTTCTTCCTCCTTTTAATCTTATACCCCCTTTTCTTTTTCTTGTATTTTGTTGTTTGGTGGGGTTGAATTCGATCTTTCGTCGTTTTGGGGGTTCTGTCCTACCGTGGCCGCCTTCTTGGTTTGGTACTTCTTGTTTCTGAAGCAATGATTTTGTATAAATTTGGTTCCTGTGTATCTTGCGTAATAATTTTATTTGTTGATTTGGTGGTGCTTTTTTTCTTTTTTCTGTTTCCCCTTATCATTCGCGTAAAAGCTGGAATGACTTCGGATTATTGAGTGTAATGAATAATTTTGGTCATCCCATTCAGTTCAAAATGAGAATACTATTGATTTGTTCACTCCAGATTGGTTTTGTACCTGGGGCGTTGGTTATTGATGGATTATGCAATTTGAGGTTTAATTTTTACTTGTTCAAATTGTATTTCATAAGCTAGCTAGAGTATGGTATGAAGGCGCAGCAGATCCTGTGTGGAGAGAGAGAGAGAGAGAGAGAGAGAGAGAGAGAGAGAGAGAGAGAGAGAGAGAGAGAGAGAGAGTATTTGATGTGGTAGACGACTTGCTTTAGGAGGGATTAGTTGGTTTTCCCCATGTCAAATTTGGTTGAAGTGTTGGGCTTAAATAGTTTCACTTACAGATGTTGCCACCTAGCCTAACGAAACTGACTCCCTATATATCCGTGCACTTCTCAAATGGGTCTATCTTAGAACATGGCTTTTCAAAAAAGTTTGTTAGTTTGGATAGTCAATAACTCATGATTATCTTATCACATGCATTTGAAATGAGTGGACCCCTTATTTCAAATGCATGGGCCACACTTGAGAGGCGCCATGGCCACAGGCCCACCAATGTGGGTCACCATCTCCCACTTGGCCATGAGAGCCGAACAATAATGTAGTGTTTTACCCAGAGTTACCGGAAGCTTCTTAGGTAGGTGGGAAGCTCGCTTCCCGGAAACTCGCTTCGGAAGCGCGATACTCCTCGCTTCCGAAACTTCATGGGAAGCTCGATTACCCCACGCTTCTTCTATGCTTCTCATACACATGGTCTATGCATACTATATACTTTTCTCACGTTTCTTTTTATCTTGTTCATGTATTTTCTCTCACGCATTTACTCACTTTTCATGTACTTTCTTTAAATTGGTAATCATCATTGTTAGATTTTAACAAAAATTTAACTCTTTTATAGAAAAATCATGAAATATAAGAATGATCAATTTTATTTTAGTTTTTATTTGTTTCTTGTTTGATTACATATTGCTTCATTTTTTATTCATATTTCGCCTTTAAATTGAAGCTTCGCTTCCCGCTTTGTATAAATTTTAAAATGCCTCGCTTCTCGCTTCCACTTCTTTGTTTGGCAACCTTGGTTTTACCTCTCGCTATTTTGGGGTTTTCACTTGCATTCAAATCTAGTAATGAAGTGATGCACTTTAATTAGTCTTATCCATCATAATTAGATTATTTGGACATATCTTAAACCTATAAATATGCCTTTTACGAACGGGTTGACAATCATATTAGTGGTCGGCAAATAACCGAATGCAATCTCATTCTTTTTAATCATATCATGAATGTAATGATACTTTACCATTATATGCTTGCTTTTGGAGCTATCAACTCCACTTGTCATTAGGCTAATAGTAGATTGATTATCAAAGTATATCTGTACTGGCATGTTGGCTATCTTCAGCTTCAAGTATTTAATCAAGCGGCTTATCCAAACGGTAAATGTTAGTCATATTGCATGCTACATATTCTGCTTCTTGTGTATGTTGAGACACACAATCATGTTTCTTGCAAGACCAATCATGTCATAGGTTTAAAGTTTGAACAACCCATGCTCTTTAGCAAATATACCCTCAAAGCATAGCAACCAATCATGTCATAGGTTTAAAGTTTGAACAACCCATGCTCTTTAGCAAATATACCCTCAAAGCATATGCAAGCATGCTCGCCTACAATAACCTTACTTAGATTGAACCTAACCTCAAAACCTTTCTTAACTAGGGCAAGAACAAATGGCAGATTTCAACTCATAGACAATACAAACAATTCATCAGTCAAATAAAACATTGCTACCTAAGACGTTGACCCTATATAAACCAACACCAAAAACATCAGGTGTTGTTGCCCATGTATGGTACTCTTCTGATTTAATTTCTTCCAGCTCCACCATCCTTTCCTTGCTTTCTACAATATGTCTTGTTGCTCCCAAATCCACCCACTATTTAAATAACTTTTGATTAATGAACAACCATTATGATACCATGCATACTACATCTTGCTCCTCACTAAGCCTGCCATTTTTTTTGTTGTCATTGTACTTTTTCTTATTGTTGCGGGTGCACAACAGTTTCTATTGAGGTGCCCAAGTTTGCCACAGTTGTAGCACCTGACTTGATCTGCGGGTACCTATGGTTTATGGAATATTGAACCCTTTTTGTTAAATTTACCAAAGTTCTTATTTGCTTTCTTTTTAAATTGTGGGTATTTAAATTTACCAAAATAAGATACATATAGTAAAAAATCATAAATTTGGAATATCAAACCCATTATCCTCAACAATATAAAGGGCCAGTTGCATTGTAACCATCTTTCCTTTCACCATTGGGAAACTCCTCATTAGCTTGTGCAAACCCATTATCCTCAACAATACAAAGGGCCATAGTTTCTTTGTAACCAGCAGTACTTGGAATGTATGATACATATCCAAATATATAATTAGTGTTTAACGTAAAGAAAATGATTGGCCGACCACCTTGTTGTCTCTGAAAACGATCCTGAACAGAAGTTTGCTGCTACATGTAAAGTCATGATATTGTCCCTAACCTCAAAAATATCCTTATCATACGCTAGGTGTAATATAAGATTATAATCTCTATAAAATGATTTCATAACCATTGTGTCCAAACAATAAGTCAACCATCTAACTCAATTTCTAAAGAACCTGCTATTTTTGTTCGAGTGACAGAAAAAATGCAGCTTGATCTTTTTAGCTTGTGTTGTAGGTCAAGCTGGCACTACTCTTGTATGAATCACGAGTCACATATCCCAACTGACTCAAGATCTGTTTCTTAGCATCACAATATCTGTATAAAACAAACAATTGGAAAAATGGTTTTGTGGCTGCCCTAATATACTTGATGAACCAATTACCCTGCTGCCATATTTAAAGGTGAGACCTGCCCCAACCCATTCCCCATCCCACAAAATGAAAACTCAAAGCCTCTTCTGCGTTTTCTTACTGCTTCTGCAAACACTCCGTCTTTGCACACATGGCTAAATGCCAGTTCTTTGATTGTACCAGAAGTGACCGCCTGTCAAACTGTACCTAGTGTGAGACGATTGTAAGACCTGAAAAGTTTGCATCTTCTTGCTCTTATTATTTCTTGCTGTTATCATTGTCATATGCATTCCATCCATAATCTCCTTAATTGAAGGGATGTTTTGAATTGGAACCTTTAATTTTTTATTTGTGCCCTCAAATATATGTTCCTTCCTCTATAATTTGTCTCCAGATTGATATTCTCATCCCTGAGCATAAGATGGGAATTGTTATGTATTTTTTTTTCATTGTTTAGTTTTGAACAGTTTTCTTCACGAAGTTGTGCTTTACATCCCTCCAATTTGTTACATTTTCTCTCTGCTTATTTATGGTGTCCACGTGGGTATATCTATAGTAATTAGGCGGCATGTTTTGTGATACTGCTGGAGCTGGAAGAATTTCTTGAAGAAGGCTGTTATGGTATTAGCATTTCTGGAAGGCATTAGGCTATGTTTGGGAGCCTTGCTATGTCACATGGGTATGGAGGGTACGATATGGTAATTTCAAAAAATGTGGGTACGATGACAAGACTATATATATATATATATATACATATATATATCTTATACAAGGGGAAGAGCCCTTCCCCATTTCTCTCTCTCTAATTGTTGCAGGAAGAAGAAGAAAGATGTACTCTCTCTCTCTTTTACATCCCCCCCCCTTCTCTTCTCCCCCTTGGTACCGGAGGGAAACGAGAGGGGCCACGGGGAGACAAGAGAGAGAGATCAAACACCCCCCAAAAAATGGGTCGGGTCGGGGTTGGACCCGACCCACGGCTTACACACATGCCATGCGGTACCCATACTTATGTCCTGCCGTGGTGACATGGGTACGGCTACCCATATGGAGTGTCCGTGTGACATAGGAGTCTTGCATTGGGATGAAAACATCATTTCTATGTGTTACCAAAATATGGTTTTGCCAAAATGTGGTGTTGAGGATGGAGTTGCCAAAAACATCCTTTTGTCAATGGTGTTGAAATGTGGGGTTGGGGTTGCCAACTCCATTTCCACTGCAGTGTTTTGGCAACACAACTGATCCCAACGGTAGAGCATGAGAGCACTGGGGAAGCCACAACACACCTCCGATTCAAGGCTCCCAAACAGTGACTTAATGGTGCTCTGGTATATAACATAATTGTAGGCCACACATTTCATAGATGTTGCAGTCTTTTCTTTTTCTTTTTGTGGTAGCGTTTTCTTGTTCTAAGCGTTTTTTCTTTTCTTTTCCTTTTTCAGGTATCTGTTGCTGGCTATACTGCAGGTCAACGGGCAAAACATGTCCCTTATGGGAAATATGTAGCTGGGCTGTCTATATTGGCTGGAACCTCCATAACAATGTTCTTGCTTGTCATACTGAATGTCTTCCCGTTCACACCACGATACATCATTCCTGTTGCAGGCATGATGGTTGGTAATGCAATGACAGTAACTGGGGTTACCATGAAAAGGCTTAGAGATGATGTCAAGACTCAAAAGCACCTGGTATGTACAAACTCTACCTCTTTACATGTACTTTAGTCATGAGAAAACCATGATAGATCTGTTGGGAGATATGCAAGATTATCATCACAGTTAATCATGCTGCGTTCTCAGTTGACCTTTGTCTAAGTAAAGATTTTAGACTGCGTGTAAGACCTTTGTCTAAGCACAGATTTTAGACAAAGTCTTGAGTTGCTCGAACCATCCAACTCATCTAAATCTGTTATCAATTGTAAGTAAGAAGCTACCTGTTTGACGTAGTCTGCATCTTTGATCAACCTGCCAGTGATTCAGCTGAATCTTTTTGTATGCTCAATAGGGCCCTGGATGAGAAGTCATTTTCATGGCTTCGAAAGCCATCTCCATATATTTTGGCTCTAAATTTTACATGTTCTAATAATCTTATGCAGGTAGAGACAGCATTGGCTCTTGGTGCAACACCACGTCAGGCAACATTGCAGCAGGTGAAAAGGGCGCTGATTATAGCTCTCTCCCCTGTGCTAGACAATGCTAAGACTGTGGGGCTCATCTCCCTTCCTGGTGCAATGACTGGTCTAATCATGGGAGGAGCTTCACCTTTAGAGGCCATTCAACTGCAGATAGTTGTCATGAACATGCTCGTTGGAGCATCCACAGTAAGTAGTATTGTGTCAACCTATTTATGTTGGCCTACTTTCTTCACCAAAGCTTACCAATTGCAAACCAAGGTCTTCTTATCTGACTAGAACCTGGTGGTTGTATCCTTGATAGCACTGTCGCTCTAGTGTAACTATGTATCATCAAAGGAAATAACTTTGAGGAACTTGGTTATCCGAAGAAACTAATATTGCGTATTTGTTGTGCATTCTATCTCCAATTCATGTTATTCTAGTTATTGATGCTGCTGCTGTATTGCAGTACTTTATATGGGGATAATGTTTGCTACCCTCGTGGGCAAGGAACCCTTAGTGAAAAGATGTAATATTTTTATTTTTTTCATTTTGTTGCACATCTGACCCTTCAGGGATGTACATATTAAATTTAGTAGAAACTGACCATTGGATCATGTTTTTTTATGTATATATCTGATTTTATGAGGGTTGTGAAATTGACGGCATACAATGTACCAAAATTTCAAACTTGAGAAAAATTACATATTTTTACGTTGAAAAACTATTATCCAAGGTTTGATTCCTACTATTTTGACCATGTTGAACACATCCATGAAGTCAGATATGGTCAAAACAACATCCTCCTATGAGGGGGTAGCAAATGCTATCCCTTTTTTGCATTGTTCATCTCAATGCCTCCACGCATGTATCTGAATTCAATGTTATTATTGATCGATTGAGGGGTTTTGTATGACCACTAAAACCCAATTACAAGAAAGAATGAGTGGTTTTGTTGCATTGTTCGTTGATATACCCCCCCTCCCCTCCCCCCCATTCTTTGTTCATCACTTTGTTGGACGCTGTCCTCAATGGTTAATCCCAAGTCCTAACCACATAAGAGCTTTGCTAATGGATTGGATATGTGATTTTGTTGTCTTGTGAATTTTGGTAGTGTTGAACAAATGTTGAATGTGATAAAAAAACTTCAAAATACATGCCAAACATTGCCAAGTAGTGAAATCATGTATGGTTTTATAGGGCCACGAGGGATAACATGTAACACCCCGATCTGGGACTTCAGGAGTCTGAGTTTAGTTGCTATTACTTCTTAAAGGAAAAGTATACAAAGTTCACATATGACTATTTTTATTTTATTTTTTTTCATAATGTTCATCATTTATAATATAAAAAAATAACAAATACATAAATGTTCAATGACAAGAAAAATAAAAACTATCGAGTGTTCTATCGAAAAAGGAGTTTATCACGTCTTGCCTGTGCTAGTGTGCTTCGAATTTACAATTGTAATTATACAGAGAGGTGAGTTTACAACCCAGTAAGAAATAGTTATAAGCAAATAAATATTTTAACTTAGAATTGTAGTGGGTTCTAAGTCGCAAAACCCATCGCACGTAGCGATGAATGTGGCGACAGATTTTTTTTGTCGCTAGTTAGCGACGACGTTTGCGACAAAAATATTTCATCGTTAAATGTCGATGTAAAACCCCATCTAGGGTATAAAATCGATCTTTTTCTCTCTCACCCGCGCCGCTCTCCGTCGACCGCCCCCTCCCTCCTGCTCTCCGGCGACCACCCCCCTCCTGCTCTTCGTCGACCGCCTCCTCCCGTCGGCCCCCGGTCGACCTCCTGTTGCCCCCCTGTCCGCCGGCCATCGCCCCCTGCCCGTCAGCCATCGCCCCCTTGCCCACCGCTATCGACCCTCGGCCCGCCCCCTCCTTCTCTCCTCCAGTCGGCCTCCTGTTGCCCCACGGTCAGCCGGTCGTCGCCCCCCTTCCTGCCGCCTGTCACCCCCGAACCCGTTGTCCCCCTTCCTGCCTCTTCTCGCCCCCCCAGCCCGCCTTTCTTTGGCACCCCTTCCTGTCGCCTGTCGACCCCCGGTCCGCCTCCCCCCTTCCCGCCTCCTCTCGCCCCCCATTCCCCCCTCCTCTTGCCCCTCAGCCCACTGCCCGTCGCCCGTCGCCCCCTTCCCGTCGACTGTCGACCCCTGACCCACCGTCCCCCTTCCCGCCTCCTCTCGCCCCCCTTTCCGCCTCCTCTTGCCCCCCAGCCCGCCTTCTTTTGGCCCCCCTTCTCGCCGCTTGTCGACCCCCGGCCCGCCACCCCCCTTCCCGCCGCCCCCCTTCCTGCCTCCAGCCCCCCCGACCCGCCTCCTGTCGCCCCCCCTCTTCGACAACCTTGCCAAGCCCCTTTTGCCGTGCACTCGACTTAGGCTGACACCCCCGTTTGAACATCCTCTTTCTCCTTCTTTTTCGCTCATGTTCCGGACATCTTTTTATCCCGTCTTCGGCGACCTCACAAGTAACCCTCCAGCCCGCCTCCCTGTATTGTACTGCATATTTGTGCTTCGCAGGTACTTTGTTGAGCCAAGGACACGCGATGCTTAGTGCTAAGCATCGCATGTGGCTAAAAATGTAATACAAAATCTGGTAAATACCTGTGGTGAGTAAGTGTTGCAAGCACATCGCATGTTATTTAATTTATTGGATGCAATACTTTTTTGTTCACACACTCACATAGTTGTGAATATCTAGGACTGTTTTGATGGAGTTTGGAGATCATGCTGAGCATGACTTTAATGTATGAGTAGAAGTGTTCTTATTTTTGGAGTACGGATTTCATGCTCAGCATGGTAGTAATTAGTGAGATATTGAAGCATGTTTGTTGCAGGTACATGTTTGATATATGTTTTGACATGAATGATTTGAATGTATTGTAATGTTTGATGTTTCTGTATCCATGCTTGCACGAAGTTATTTTTCATTTGATTATGCTTTCCATGTGAAATTGTATCATGAATTTTTTGTTCAAATGAATATATTTGTGTCATCATAGCATTATTAAGATTTTCTTTTAACTGGTGATGAAAATATCTGTAATATTTTAGGACAAAATGATTGCAAACCGTAAATGGATGTATCGTAGGATAGTTGATAATGAGGTGTCACATGAATATATGGATGATGTTGACAATTTTATTGAATCCACAACGTCAAGTGTCAGTACAGTGGATCATACCGGTCGGATCAGATGCCCCTGTACGATGTGTAAGAACAATCGATTTGTAGAACCTCATGGCATTAGACATCACCTATACATGAAGGGTTTTGTTAGTGATTATCAAAATTGGATGCTTCATGGTGAAGAATTTTGGAATAATTATGATGTAAGGGTGGATGTGGTGCACGATAATCCATATGTAGACCTGATATTTGATGTCGCAGGACCGAAAATGGGTTCTGCTTTGGGACATAGTGATGCATCAATTGGGGTAGATGAAGAAGCAACAAACGATGTTGCTAGTACATTCTATGACTTACTTAGAGATGCTGATGAACCATTGTGGAATGGTTGCGAGAGTCACACTATCCTGTTCGCAGTTCTTCAACTACTGAATTTGAAGTGCAAGTTTAATTTGAGTCAATCATGTTTTGACCGTCTGTGCTCTATTGTGAAAAGTATGTTGCCCAAAGATGAGAAATTACCACAAAATCTCTACCGTGCAAAGGTTATGGTTAATGCTCTAGGTATGGGGTATCAAAAGATAGATGCTTGTCCCAATCACTGCATGTTGTATTTTAAAGATCAAGAAAAAAACAGATCAGGTCCATCATATGGACATCCTCGGTTCAAGCCAAAGACAAAGGAAAATGGTAGCACAAGGTCAAAAGAAGTGTCGTATAAGTCACTCTGCTACTTTTCTCTTACCTCTAGATTGTAACGTCTTTATATGTCTTCTAGGATAGTTAAACAAATGATATGGCATGCAAATAAAGTTCGACATGATGAAGACAAAATCATACATCCTGTTGACGCAGAAGCTTGGAGACACTTTGATCGTACTCATCAGAACTTCACTTTGGAAGTGAAAAATGTTAGGTTTGGTTTATGTATAGATGAATTTAATCCATTTGGGGGTAGATCAACCCCATACTCATGTTGGTTGATATTTGTCACCCCATACAACCTTCCTCCAAGCTTATGTATGAAGCATCAAAATCTTTTCTTGTCTCTATTGATCCCTGGTCCAACATCTCTCGGCCAAAATCTTGATGTGTATTTGAGGCCATTGATTGATGAACTGAAAATACTGTGGGATGACAGTGTTCTGACGTACGATGCCCACAAAAAACAAAACTTCAATATGAAAGCTGTTGTTTTATGGACAATCAGTGACTTCCCTGCATATGGTATGTTATCTGGTTGGAGCACACATGGGAGGTTAGCATGTCCGTACTGCATGGAGGATACAAAATCATTTAGATTAATGCATGGAAGGAAGCCGTGCTGGTTTGATTGTCACCGTCGATTTCTACCCAGCGATCATCGGTTCTGACGATAAAAGAATGTGTTTCGAGCAGACACAACTGAAATGGAAGGTTCACCAACAAGGTTGTCTGACATAGAGATTTTAAGAAGGTTGCAATACTTTTAATGTGGATTGACAGATGCCTGTATGACAACGCCCTTTATTGGATTTGGGAAGGATCACAATTGAACAAAAAAATCTATATTTTGGGAACTACCATATTGGCCAACCTTATTAATACGACATAATTTGAATGTCATGCATGTGGAGAAAAATGTGTTCGATAATGTATTTAATACAATAATGAACGTGAAAGGAAAAATGAAGAATAATCCGAAAGCACGTATGGATTTAAAATTGGTATGTAAAAGATCAGAATTGAAATTCAAAGAGTACAATGACAAAGTACTGAAACCAAAGGCAAGGTATATGCTTGGTACAAATCAAGTAAAGTTGGTATGTCAATGGTTGAAATTGTTGAGATTTCCAGACGGCTACGTTTCTAACATTGCTCGGGCTGCGAAGATAGACGAGAGACAATTATATGGGTTGAAGAGCCATGATTGTCATGTCATTATGCAACGGTTGATACCTCTAGCATTCCATGATATATTAGACAAACCTATATGGGGGGTATTGTCCGAGTTGAGTAGATCTTTTAAAACATTATACACAATTGAAGTTGTAATATTTGAGGTAAAGAATCTAGAGGAATCTGTCATAACTATTATTTGTCAGCTAGAGAAGATATTTCCACCAGCATTTTTTGATGTTATGGAACATGCGGTCATACATTTTCCATATGAACTTAGGGTTGGTGAACCTGTGCAATATCGGTGGATGTACCCATTTGAAAGGTATATGTTTATTAAAATTTTTCTTTTCAATACTATTGAAAAATTGTTTGTAATCCGAGATGTATATTGTTGACAGATGCATGTTTGACCTAAAAAAAAGGGTTCAGAATAAAGCAAGAGTAGATGGCTCTATTCGTGAGGCGTATACTTTAGAAGAGATTTTAAATTTCTTATCTATGTACTTTGAACCTCACATTCCAACACGTTACACATGTCCATCTCGTAATGATGATGGTGAATAATTAACTGAAACTGATAAATTATCTATATTTCAACCACTTGGACATGCATTTGGCAGTTGTCGGTCAAGACTCTTGGAAGATCGAGAGCAAGACACAACACAAATATATATCATTTTCAATTGCTCAACAATCGACCCATACATTGAGTAAGTATAGTTAATACGTAACATTAAGTTCTATACGTGTGTACATGGTTCGGTAAAATAAGTTTATGTTAAGTGTAGACGATTTAATCTGGAGTTGCGAAGAAAACTTCTACAACTCTCTGATGCAGAAGTATAGAAAGAACGTGAAAATAAATTTGTGGCATGGTTGAAAGAGTTGGTAAGGACGATTATATACATTTTTTCTCTTTATACAACAATAAGATACTTGTCGTGATCATAGTCCTTGTTTGTGCTTGTAGGTCCACGATGATGATGTTAAAGATCAAGGAATATGTGATTTACAAAATGTTCCATCTAAAGTTGTATAGTGTTATAACGGGTACATCGTAAATGATTATCGTTTTCATACAAAAGACTACGATGTCAACAAGTCAATGATAAATAGTGGCGTGTGCGTCAAGGGTAGCAGCTATGGTGAAAATGAACATGACTACTACGGTGTTATAAAAGAAATAATGGAGTTGACTTACTTAGGCACAAATAATAGCTTAACTTTATTCAAGTGTCAATGGTTTGATCCCACAACAACTAGAGTCGACAAAGTCTCAGGCATTGTTTAGGTGAATGGTAAGTCAAGGTTTAGAACATATGAATCATTCATATTAGCCTCGCAAGCTCGACAAGTATACTATACATCATATCCGAGTACAAGGAAGTCAGATAAAAATGAATGGTGGACAGTTTGTAAGGTGAAGTCTAAACTATACCCCGAGTATGATCAGTTATAGGAAGACAAGATTGATGAAGATGATGAATACTATCAATCAGATGATATATATGACTTCTCTTATGGTCACGATGTCGCACATGGTATGCATGTCATATCTCCATTGGCTGATGGCACATGCATGGAAGAATGTGATTTAAATGATATACGAAGTGGATGGATGCTAAATGAAGAAGAAGACGATAATGACGAAGAGGAGGAGGAGGAGGAAGAAGACTATGAAAGTCAGACAAGTGATGATGAGTCATTCATGAGCTAGTGAAATACAACTTGTAATAGAATTTAATCTGAATGATCTAAATGATTAGAATGTATTGAAATGTATTGTATTGATTTGAATATATTAAAATGTGTTGCAATGTTTGAATGTCTTGCATGAAGTTTTTTTCAATTTGATATTAATGATCTGAATGATTAGAATAATTTGAATATATTGAAATATATTACAATATTTGAATGTCTTGCATGAAGGTTTTTTCAATTTGATCTGAATAAGTAGAAGGATTTGAATGTATTGAAATGTATTGTATTGATTTGAATATATTGGAATATGTTGCAATGTTTGAATGTCTTGCATAAAGTTTTTTTCAATTTGATATGAATGATCGGAATGATTAGAATGATTTGAATATATTGAAATGTATTGCAATGTTTGAATGTCTTGCATGAAGGTTTTTTTCAATTAGATCTGAATGATTAGAATGATATGAATGTATTGAAATGTATTGTATTGATTTCAATATATTGAAATGTGTTGTAATGTTTGAATGTCTTGCATGAAGTTTTTTCAATTTGATATGAATGATCTGAATGATTAGAATGATTTGAATGTATTGAAATGCATTTTATTGATTTGAATATATTGAAATGTATTGCAATGTTTGAATGTCTTGCATGAAGTTTTTTCAATTTGATATGAATGATTTGAATGTATTGAAATGTATTGTATTGATTTGAATATATTGAAATGTGTTGCAATGTTTGAATGTCTTGCATGAAGGTTTTTTCAATTTGATCGGAATGATTAGAATGATTTGAATATATTGAAATGTAATGCAATGTTTGAATGTATTGCCAGTACATTTTAATTTGTTAGAATATGGTTCATGGAGGACACAGTCGTCAAGCACCCAGTGGTAGCCAGTCTGAGCCTTCATCTTCACGGGCTCCTTCAATAGGTATATCATTTAAATAATTGTATATTTGATTAGTTGAAATTTACATTATATGAATTTCTAACTCATTGTTCTGTAGGTACTGTTTCGCCTTCACATGACCCACATACGCCGGATGCAAGGTCTTCTCCGTGTGACCCACGATAAGTTATTCAAATAGTGTATATCGATGGTCAACCGTAAGTATTTCATTGTCACTTGTTCAATATTTAACTTATAAAAAATGTATGTTGACGATCGATTGTTAAAGTGTATCTTTTCATGTGCAGTAAGAGGTTTGAGCAGCAAGAAGTAATACGAGAAATTATAAAGTCATTACTGCATCATCTTTCAGGACCGGTAGTGCAATGAAAAGAGTACCCGAGAGAGGTATTGGACAACTTAATTTCTTCATTCATGGTATGCAATCATTTATCATAACAAGCAATGTTTTATTAAAATGTGTGATAACGTTCTGAAAGTATTTGTAGGCCTCCCATCGCTTCATGAGTGCAAATGAGGAGAAGGACGCGAGGGTAATGTGGCAAAAGGTGGTTGCTAATCGATTTGCTGACATGCTGCACAATATGAAGACTGCAGCAAAAAAAATAGTTGGTGGGATAAATGATCCACTGCAGTGGAAGGGCCATGGGCCAGCTACTGTCAGGAGAGATTATTGGGAGGGCATGTGCGACAAGTAGGCGAGCAATGATTTTCGAAACCATTCAGTAAAGGCTGCACTAAACCGAGCAGCGATGCCCGATGCGCATCTACACACAGGTGGATCTAGGACTTTTGGGAGCCACAAGAAGAAAATGGTAAGTCATATATATATATATAAATATATATATAGTCAAATTTGTGAGTATTTCTGCATACTTATTAATCAATTTTTTATATAATGTCATATTGCAGGAAGCAGAAAAAAGAAGCATGTGCCTTACAAAGATGTGTTTGTTGAAACACATAAACGTAAGAGAACGAGAGATTTTGTATTAGAGAAGGCGAGAACGACAATGATATGTATTTATTGTATTAATAAACATTGTAATATATGAGTTATTTTGAATTATGTTATCATAAACATTATAATTCTTAATTATTAATTCATATTCTAATTATTACTTTCTAGGAGTCATATAAGCAGTAAATGATACAACGATATGGTGATGACTCCACTCAGCATCCGTCTTTTGATCCTGCAGCATGGGTGACTGCTACAGGTGAACCCAAAAAGGGTCGTGTGTTCGGGTTTGGGAGTAACATGAACACCACACTAGTTGTTGCCTCCTGCAGCCAGGGCTCACAGAGTTCTCCCGCCAGCATCAACTCCCAATGTCCTATTGACCCTGTTGTGTCTTGGGATTGTGTTTATTAGCGTCTTGAGGACAAAATGCAACACTTTTTAAATAAAGTCATTCCCAACCTTGACTGTAATGAGTTGTGCAACTTTTTTCAGGATAGTAGAACTTCATCTGCATTCAACATGAGCTCAGGTACCTGTCAGGTATGCATGATTGAATTGCTATAAATTTTTTCTTATAAATTTGTTAATGTCCTTCAGTTTATTACTAGTCTGTTTGTCATTCAGCCATTTACTTTATTGTATTAGATTAGATGGATTGCATATAATTTATTTCATTATGTTTTGTTTATAAATACTAACATTTTGGTTCTCTTTTGTAGGATAATAGAGATGATCAACATAAAAGAACTAATGGAGGCATGGAGGAAGGGGCAAATCGAGAAAATGAAGCGGATGATGCCCAAAATCTTGGCGAGGATTAATTTTTTTTGTTTAATTTGTTTGACAAACTTGTAACTAATTATAACTTCGCAAGGACTGTACTTGGTAGTTAAAGTTTGCTTAACTTAGCATTTTTGTTTAATTTATATGCATTTTTTATTTGTACTATTTTTTTATAAGCAGGATATATGAATTGTATGAGAATTTTTTCTCGATTTTTAAAATATTTCAATTTTTTTTAAATTTTTTATTATAAATTAGCGACGGAGTAGCGACGAATAATATCCATCGCTACTCCGTCGCCAATTTGAGGTAGTCGTCGATTTACGGCAAAATTTAAGCCGTCGTTAATGTCTATTGCTAATTAGCGACGAACATTAGCAATGGATATTCATCTGTCGATGAATGGTAGTGACGAAAATAGCGACAGATTAAATTCCGTCGCTTAACCAAATCGGTCATCGTTTAATGATGAATTTGCGACATATATGATCCGTCGCTAAGCCGTCACAACATAGCGACAGATAAATTCCGTCGCAATTTAGCGGCTAGAGTTATGCGATGGATGATATCTGTTGCCAGTCCATCGCAAAATCTGTCATAAATATGTATAACGACACATTAGCGACGGATAGCATCCGTCGCCATTACACATTTTTCTTGTAGTTATTTTATGCATATAATGTTCACACTCAAAAGCTATTATGCTAATCATGTCAGGTCACAACATTACAATAACATGCAACAAAAAAAGATTTATTCATATCTAAAATTACTTATAATATCTCTTACTTCGAATATGAATACTGTGCACTAGCCACAATCGAGTCTCAAGATGCTCTAATAGTAGGATCTGGTCATTACACAAGTATATTCACATTAATACACGTAACATCTTATATTTTAATAAAATTATTAAAATACCTTTCCCAAATTGACTCATGAGACTTTGATTTTTGTACTCCTGATTTGACCAAAACTAGAGAACACAAAGATTTCTCTTTATGATACAAGTTTAACGCACCAAACCTCACTCAATTTTGAGTTTAGAGTGCAAAGTTATGCTCATATTACGAAAACCGATCTTGGGTACACACAAGGGTACTTTAATAATTTTGATAATTATTTTCAATATTCAAAATTAAATCACAACTCGATCCAGATCTATTTCTGATCTGAATCCAAAATTTTCTGACTAGATCCAGACCCTTACTGATTTGGATCTAGAATTGTCAGACTAGATGCAAACCCAGTTCTGATATAAATTCAGAACTGATCCATTCAGTTGGATCCAGATCCAATTCTGATATGGATCCAGTACTGATCTGAACCAGATCTAGTTCTATGCTAGATTCTGAACAGTTAATCCGGATCTAGACCTAGATCTCTCTAGATGTACACCCTAAAATTTTAAGTTCGAAAATCATGATTTTTTTTGTTCTTTTAAATTCCTTTAAGAAATTGCCGCAGAAAATCAAACGGGAATAAAACTTGCCGCGTTACTTTTCGTTTACATTTACATTCACACATGCATTTGAACTTAGAAATTGGGCATTCATAAATGAAATAAATGTTCACACATGTCCATCATTAATAATAAAATCTAATAATATATCAGAGTTTTGAGCAACTAATATGCTCTTATTCCAGAACTTCAGAGGCTTGGAAAAGGTATGACTCGGTCCCCGTCGCCATCTCCCGCCATTGCATATGAGTTCACTCACTTCTTGAAAAACATTAACAATTCATAGGGTCAGAGAAACATGTCTCAGTAGGACAAAGCTATACTAAACATATAATCTAGCATTCATAAGCAGAAATCTCTTCAAACTTTCATGCATTTAACAATTCAAATACGACAAAGTTCAACAAGTATTATAAATATCTCAAGTAAGCACACAATTACAAAAGTTAACATTTATCCACCATTTATTCAACTTAAACAAGAACAAATGCATGCACAATTAAAAATGTATGAACTTACCAATGCAAAAGCCCTTTATATGCATGAGTCGATTCTTATCTTTAATTATTTTTTCTTTCTTTTATGATGCATGCCATGCTTATTTAATACACATACATTTAAGTTCTACTTCTTAGCCCTGTAGGTACAAACACAAACATATACCTGGATTAGGACCATAGCGTACAAATATTTTCATATAAGGGTGACTTTGGCCTAACCGGGCACCTTTCACTAATTTGAGTGCGGAACGACAAGAGCGAGAGAGACTCCCAACACCACCAACCCGATGCATTAGACTTTCACTTATGAGTTTTTTACCCTCTATGCTACAGTTTATTGCAGATGTTTTTCCTATCTTTGATGGTAGGGAAGAGCAACCTTTCGTGCTCAAAACATATTTCTATGAAGCCATGAGTATCACTTGCCCCTTCTTTGTAAGCTATTGTTTTAGTATTATGGTTTCACTTATTTACATTAATGTTTTACATGCAATACCATAATAAGATTCATAAAAGATGATTTGGCTACTTTGGGCCAATGAATGCAAATTTAGAATATTGTATACAATAACTTACTCATACTTCTTACTTGGCAAACATGTGCACATGTATATAATCAATATGATAAACTTTCATAACTTTTCATGTATCCATATATTCACATTATCATCATGTCATATGCCTACATGCATACATAAAGGCTGCAATCACATGCAATTCATGGTCATGCTTAAACAAACAACATGTGTAATAATTTATTTACACTGATCATGCCTTATTATATTCAATGTTTATTAAGATGCATGTCATATAAATGATTATAAATCAAGAATAACATAAATATATTCAGTTTGACTGCATATTAGCTCAAATTTCAAGATAAACATCCATAATCATGTTGCATAATGAAAAATATAATTAAGCATCTATACATATATTGTGCAAACTCGGATATCTGTTAAGCCATTTTTGGAAAACCCACATAAATTTACAAAAACTGAATTGCGACATCCCAATTTTATTGTGAATGCCCCTATGTCTCAGAAAAACAATCCAAAAAATAAAACAAAAAAATTTGTTATAATAAAATCAAAAAAATTATCTGACTAAACCCTGTTTATGAAAAATATAAGACAGACCCTGTCATCTGCAAAAAAAATTTCCAGTTTGGGGAATTTATCCAGATCGACAGATAAATCTTTTTACAAAACCCTTTTTACAAGATCATCTTATATATGTTATCAGTCATCCAGATTTTCTTGATTTATTTTGATCAGTCTTGGTTGGGTCTTTACAACCATCAAAATTGTGGATTGGAACAATCTTCTAGATAGAGCAGAAAACCTATACTCTGTTGCAAGAGACGTTTCAGCCTTAATACTGATCCAAACAAAACAAAATAAGATTCTAAATTCAAGCTTTGGATGTGTATAACACTCAAGTATTTTTATTTTAATTTATTGACTTCATTTTTAGTGAGATATTGATTTTTTTTTCTGAAATAGATTGGGATAAAAAAAGAGGACAAAAAAAAACAAAGATTCAAACTCATGCAAAATTCATCAAGAAAGAACAAGATTCAAGGTAGAAATCTATATAATCATAAATTTTAATGCTCTAAGCTTGGTTACATCATTATATAATGCATACTTGATAAAATTCATACTAATCTTGCTAAAACAATAACACACATCATTCAAGAATCACAAATCCATCAAGAAATATCTCAAGCATGCTTATATCTATGCAAGAATCACACAAAATCCTAAATAATCATGAAACATAAAATCTTTATGCAATGACATGCTGTTTAATCATGCTAAACATGAAATAATCTACCCTATATGCTTAGATCAATTTTTTTTAACAAGAACATCGAAAACCTTACATTCGGGGATTGGTTCTTAAACTAGTCCTTAATTTGCAAAAAGTCTCTCTTTGTCTGACTATTACAGAGGCTTTAGAAATTTTTCTTTTCAGTGGACAAATTTGAAATTTTTCTAGTTTGTAGAAAATTTTGTCAGCTTTCCAATACCGTAAATCATTCGTAAAAACTCATCTATACGAGGGAGTTACAAACGTTTTGGTGCATACCTACAATTTTCTGTTTCAACTGTTATAGATCCATGCTCGATCCATGAACATAGCCTAAAATTTACAGATGCAAAATTTTGTTAACTTTTTGATGCAACAAACCGCTTGTTGAAACTCTTCCGAATGAGGGTGATACGAGCGATTTATCAGTTGGGTGTCAGGCCAAAAATATAATACCAAATTTTTTCTAAGAAACTCGAATTACAAAACATGTATTTTCTCATAAAAATGACCATTGAAATCATTCATATTTTTATAGAACATCAATATGAGCATAATCTACTAACTCAAATCAAAACATCCAGAAAAAATAACCAAGTAGCATGCGTATTTTGTAGTTTTATGATTTTATTTCCTGATGAAATTAGTTTTGAGAGAAAATAATTTTTAGAGGATTTTTTTTTTCAAAAACCCATTCCAATCACATGAATAGACAACCCTAACCCAAACTCACATGTGGGAGGCATGGTTTAGTATCTATACTTATGAAAAATTGAAGGAATTCATACCCACGAATTTTAGATTACGTGCAGAGTATAAAACTCCCTACCTTAATCGGGTTCTCAAACATAGATCGACCTTTGTCTCCCATTTTTAAACCTTAGAAGAACTTTAATGGCTGCTGGAAAAGCTTCAAGAAGAAAGAAAAAATGAAAGATGAGGAAGAAGAATAAGATAGATAATTCTAATGAGAATATGAGAGGGAGAGAGAACTAACATTATTAATCATCCTTATGAGGCCATCTATTTATAGAGGAGTTTAGACAAGAGTCTCATCTCAAATATAAGAGGTTAATATCTATTAATATATTTTATTAATAAAATAACTAAATAAATTATAGATCTTAACTTATTAAATTTTGAAATTAACTAAGCTAGAGAAGAAAAGTAGGGACTTCTTACCCTGGCAGGACTCTAGTGATATGGTAACCTTTCAAAAGGCCTACAGATCCAAAGACGTATCTGAATTCGATGTTTAAATAGTCGATTTGATAGCCCTCAAAATGTAATTCATCTTAGTGGTCTTAAATTAAATCATACGCACATGATTGGTAAAAAAATTAGCCAATATTGAAGAACATTAATTTTTGACCTACAAAGACATGAACTTTAGTCAATAAAATGCTCAAATCAACACCAATTTGAGCTTGTAAATAGTCAATTTTGATGCTCTTAAAATGAAGAACATCAAGGTCAACTCTGACTTGATAGATAAGCCACTTATCAGCCAAAATTTCTATCAAAACAATAATGACATTTTTTGGAGCATCTGACCCTATCGGTCCAATCCAATGATATACGATTCAAAATATCCTCAATTATATCTAATTTAATCTATCCCTAAATTAATCTAAATGTTATGGATTATATCTAACTTAATTGAGTTTGATTCAAATATCATTAGTTAAATCCACTACCTAATTTAAGGTCCAAATCTATATAATTTTTTTATTTATGATTAAATTCTAATTTCATGCCTAATTAAATTAAAATTCAATTCTTTACAAATTCAAATATGAAATTAGATAACATGACATTAAATGATTCTAAATTAGGCTTAAATGTAAATAGATTTCATCTATAAAATTTTGAATTTTCATGTATTTAAATTATTTATTTTAAATATTCCTTAAGAGGATAATTTAAAATTTCCAAAAATAATTTCTAAAAATTTGAAACTCAATAGGGTCGATAAGACCCTTAGACGTGTAAGGGTATTTCTTATACTTAGAAATTTTTGTCTAAGTCCTATATACTCTATACTCAACGCAAATTATCATTATCTAGACTATTTAATTTATTTTCTAAAAATGATATTTTCTTAGAAATAAACTTCGAAAGTGATCTCTACCAGGGTCGGCAGGACCCAATGTCATTTTGAGTATTTTATTTTATTATAGATTAGATTTCAAACTCATGAAACTAAATTCAAATTTATTGAATTTACATTACATACATATCGATTTATCTTAAATTCATCAAAAATCATATTCAACTTTATTTCAGTGAAATTTAACAGTTATTTTATTAAATTTTGATCTTTTTTATAAATTTGATTTTGAATGAGAATTTCATAAAAATCAACTCGACTCAACTTTAAGTTTTTATACAATATTTTTTATAATTTCTCTTAGGTTAATTTATATTTTTATACTTTTTTTTCATAAAAGTTATTATTTGTTTATTAAAAATATCCTAAAGAATCACATGTATTACTTGTGAACTAAATTTAAAATCATAGAATTCAAAAATACAATTTATTGTATTTTTCAAACTTGAATTAACATTTAATTAAGTCTTAATTTACATTTAAATCAAACTCAAATCTAATTATAATATTTGAGACATATTTATTAAATCCGAATTCAAATCCAAACTTGATTAAAAATTGAAACCCTGATTTAGAATAAATTCTTTATAGAAAATTTATTCTGAATCCTAATAAATATTTAAATTATAAATTAATTCTCATCTTAATCATAAATAATATTTATAGCCTTAATTCAGTATTATTTTTCATAAAATGTCAAAAATTTGAGGGTTTTACATCCTTCCCTCCTTAAAAAAATTTTGTCCTCAAAACTTAACTAAGGTTATCTATCAACATAGTTTTGAATTCATTGGGTTTATCATTTATTAGTTTAATAACTAAAAAAAATTTATTGGTATTATATTATTTTCCCCAAAAAATAAATTTCATCCTCAAAATTCAATATCTAATTATCGAATCTGATAAATTCATAATAGAAGTTACTATACATATTAGATTCATTAAATCAATTATGTCTTAAAATTTAAAACCCATATATTTTGTAACATAAAATATCCAAAGCTCATAAATGTACATGAGTATTTCTATGTTTGCACAACCATATTTATCTACTGATATCCCTAGTAGGCATCTATGATAAAAAATTATAACAATTAATAAAATGTAAGCAATTAAGAACATGATTTTCAGAAGAAAGCATAAAAACATAAAAAGTGGAGCATACTCACAATGATGTCGGTCAGTTGGAAGAGCTTTGAGCCACACTTTCCCTCTGCTCTAATACTAAGTCTGTCTTTATCTAAAAACAAATTGATATCTTTAGAGAATCTAATCTCTACTCTGATACGATGTTTGTAACACCCCAAAATTTTAAGTTTAAAAAATCATAGATTTTTTTATTCTTTTAAATTCTTTTAAGAAATTACAGTGAAAAATCAAACGGGAATAAAACTTGGCCTATTATTTTTCGTTTACATTCACATTCACACATGCATTTGAACTTAAAAATTGAACATTCATAAATAAAATAAATGTTCACACATGTCCATCATTAGTAATAAAATCCATTAATATATCAGAGTTTTGAGCAACTAATATGCTCATACTCTAGAACTTTAGAGGTTTGAGAAATGTATGACTCAGTCCCCATCATAACCTCTCGCCATTGCATATGAGTTCACTTACTTTCTAAAAAACATTAATAATTCATAGGGTGAGACAAACATGTCTCAATAGGGCAGAGCTATACTAAACATATAATCTAGCATTCATAAGCATGAATCTCTTCAGACTTTTATGCATTTAACAATTCAAATACGATAAAGTTCAACAAGTATTACAAATATTTCAAGTAAGCATGCAATTATAAAAGTTAACATTTATCCACCATTCATTCAACTTAAACAAGAACAAATGCATGAGTAGTTAAAATGGATGAACTTACCAATGCAAAAACCCTTCATATGCATGAGTCGATTCATATATTTAATTATCTTTTCTTTCTTATATGATACATGCTATGCTTATTTAATGCACATACATTTAAGTTTCACTTTTTAGTCTGCTAATGGATTTAAATTTAGAATATTGCATACAATAACTAATACTTCTTACTTGGCAAATATCTGCACATGTACATAATCAATATGATAAGCTTTCATAACTTTGCATGCATCCATACATTTACATCATCATCATTATCATCATGTCATATGCCCACATGCATACATAAAGACTGCAAGCACATGTAATTCATAATCATGCTTAAACAAGCAACAATATGTGTAACAATTTACTTTACACTGATCATGCCTTATTATATTCAATGTTCGTTAACATGCATGTCATATGAATAGTTATAAATAAAAAATAACATGAATACATTCAATTTGCCTGCATATCAGTTCAAATTTCAAGATAAACATCTATAATCATGCTGTATAATGAAAAATACAATTAAGCATCTATACATGTTGTATTGTATAAACTCAAATATCTATTAACTTGTTTTTGGAAAACCCATCGAAACTTACAGAAACTGAATTGCAGCACCCCAATTTTATTGTGAATGCCCCAATGTCTCAGAAAAATAGGTCAAGAAACAAAATTAAAAAATTTATAATAATAAAATAAAAAAACTCTATGACTAAACCCTGTTTAGGAAAAATATAAGACAGACCCTGTCGTCTGCAGAAATTTTTCCCAATTTAAGAAATTTCTTCATACCTACAGATAAATTTTTTCATAAAACACTTTTTACAAGATCATCTTATATATGTTATCATTCACCTAAATGTTTTTTGATTTGTTTTGATCGTTCTTGGTTGAGTCTTTACAATCATCAAAATCGTGTGTCGGAACAGTCCTGCAGATCGGGAAGAAAACCTATACTCTGTTGCAAGTGGCGTTTCCGCCTTAATATTGATCCAAACGAAGCAAAATAAGGCTCTAAACGAAGCAAAATAAATGTACATGAGTATTTCTATGTTTGCACAACCATATTTATCTACTGATATCCCTAGTAGGCATCTATGATCTAAAATTATAATAATTAATAAAATGTAAGCAATTAAGAACATAATTTTCAGAAGAAATCATAAAAACATAAAAAGTGGAGCATACTCACAATGATGTCGGTCAGTTGGAAGAGATTTGAACCACACTTTCCCTCTGCTCTAATACTAAGTTTGTCTTTATCTAAAGACAAATTGGTATCTTTAGAGAATCTAATCTCTACTCTGATACGATGTTTGTAACACCCCAAAATTTTAAGTTTCAAAAATCATAGATTTTTTTTATTCTTTTAAATTCTTTTAAGAAATTGCAGTGAAAAATCAAATGGGAATAAAACTTGGCCTATTATTTTTTGTTTACATTCACATTCACATATGCATTTGAACTTAAAAATTGAACATTCATAAATAAAATAAATGTTCACACATGTCCATCATTAGTAATAAAATCCATTAATATATCAGAGTTTTAAGCAACTAATATGCTCATACTCTAGAACTTTAGAGGTTTGAGAAATGTATGACTCAGTCCCCATCATAACCTCTCGCCATTGCATATGAGTTCACTTACTTTCTAAAAAACATTAATAATTCATAGGGTGAGACAAACATGTCTCAATAGGGCAGAGCTATACTAAACATATAATCTAGCATTCATAAGCATGAATCTCTTCAGACTTTTATGCATTTAGCAATTCAAATACGATAAAGTTCAACAAGTATTACAAATATTTCAAGTAAGCATGCAATTATAAAAGTTAACATTTATCCACCATTCATTCAACTTAAACAAGAACAAATGCATGAGTAGTTAAAATGGATGAACTTACCAATGCAAAAACCCTTCATATGCATGAGTCGATTCATATATTTAATTATCTTTTCTTTCTTATATGATACATGCCATGCTTATTTAATGCACATACATTTAAGTTCCACTTTTTAGTCTCGTGGGTATAAATACAGGCATATATACCTGGATCAGGGCTATGGCGCAAGAATATTTTCATACAAGGGTGACTTTGGCCTGACTTGATACCTTTCACCAGTCCGAGTGCGAGACAATAAGAGCGAGAGATACTCCCAACACCACTAACCCGATGTATCAAACTTCCACTCATAAGTTTCTTGCCCTCTACGCTGCAGTCTATTGCAAAGGTTTTTTTTATCTTCTTGGTTTGAGAGGAGCAACCTTCCGTGCTCAAAACATATTTTCACGAAGCCATGAGTATCGTTTGCCCCCTCTTTGTAAGCCCTTTATTTAGTGTTATGGTTTTATTTATATACATTAATGTCTTACATGCAATACCATAATAGGATTCATGAAAGATGATTTGGCCACTTCGGGCTAATGGATTTAAATTTAGAATATTGCATACAATAACTTATACTTCTTACTTGGCAAATATCTGCACATGTACATAATCAATATGATAAGCTTTCATAACTTTGCATGCGTCCATACATTCACATCATCATCATTATCATCATGTCATATGCCCACATGCATACATAAAGACTGCAAGCACATGTAATTCATAATCATGCTTAAACAAGCAACAATATGTGTAACAATTTACTTTACACTGATCATGCCTTATGATATTCAATGTTCGTTAACATGCATGTCATATGAATAGTTATAAATAAAAAATAACATGAATACATTCGATTTGCCTGCATATCAGTTCAAATTTCAAGTTAAACATCTATAATCATGCTGTATAATGAAAAATACAATTAAGCATCTATACATGTTATATTGTATAAACTCAAATATCTGTTAACTTGTTTTTGGAAAACCCATCAAAACTTACAGAAACTGAATTGCAGCACCCCAATTTTATTGTGAATGCCCCAATGTCTCAGAAAAATAGTTCAAGAAACAAAATTAAAAAATTTATTATGATAAAATAAAAAAATTCTATGACTAAACCCTGTTTAGGAAAAATATAAGACAGACCCTGTCGTCTGCAGAAAATTTTCCCAATTTAAGAAATTTCTCCATACCTACAGAATTTTTTTTTCATAAAACACTTTTTACGAGATCATCTTATATATGTTATCATTCACCTAAATGTTTTTTGATTTGTTTTGATCGTTCTTGGTTGAGTCTTTACAATCATCAAAATCGTGTGTTGGAACAGTCCTGCAGATCGGGAAGAAAACCTATACTCTGTTGCAAGTGATGTTTCCGCCTTAATATTGATCCAAACGAAGCAAAATAAGGCTCTAAATTCAAGCACGAGATGTGTATAAGATTCTAATATTTTTATTTTAATTTATTGGCTTCATTTTTATTAAGATATCAATTTTTTTCTGAAACAGGTCAGGATAAAAAATGAAAACACAAAAAACCAAGATTCAAACTCATGCAATATTCATCAAGAAAGAACAAGATTCAAGGTAGAAATCCATACAATCATGAATTTTGATGCTCTAAACATGGTTACATCATTTAATAATTCATACTTGATAAGTTTCATACTAATCTTGCCAAAATAATAACAAACATCATTCAAGAATCACAAATTCATCAAGAAATATCTTAATCTTAAGCATGGTTACATTTATGCACGAATCATACAAAACCCTAAACAATCATGAAATATAAAATCTTTATGCAATGACATGTTGTTTAATCATGCTAAACATGAAATAATCTACCCTATATGCTTATATCATCTTTCTTTAACAAGAACATTCAAAACCCTATATTCGGAGATCAGTTCTTAAACTAATTCTGAATTTATGAAAATTCCCTCTATCCAAATGTTACAGAGGTTATAAATTTTTTTTTTGTTTAGTATACAAAGCTGAAATTTTTTCAATTTATATAATTTTTTTCCAGTTTTCCAATGACATAAACCATTCATAAAGGCTCATCTGTATGAGGGAGTTACGCATGTTTTGGTACATACCTACACTTTTCTGTTTCAACTATTATAGATTCATGATCGGTCCATTAATAGAGACCAAAATTTCATAGTAGATAAAAAATTTTGTTAGCTTTTCGACATAATAAACCGCTTGTTAAAAATCCTATGGATGAGGGAGATACGAACGATTTATCGGTCATATGTCAGACCGAAAATACTATACCAATTTTTTTAGAGAAACCTGAATTACAAAACATATATTTTCTCATGAAAATGATCATAGAAATCATTCAAATTTCTACAAAAAATCAATATGAGTACAATTTACTAACCCAAATCAAAATATCTAGAAAAAATAGCCAAGTGGAATGCATATTTTGCAGTTGTTATGATTTTATTTTCTAAGAAAATTGGTTTTGAGAGAAAATGATTTATAGAGAGATTGTTTTTTCGAAAACCCCTTCCAATCACATGAAAAGACAACCCTAACCCAAACCCACATGTGGGAGGCATGGTTTAGGGTTTGTACTTATGAAAAAATGAAGAAATTTATATGCTCAAATTTGGGATTACGTGTAAAGTATAGAACTCCCTATCTTAATCGGGTTCTCAAACGTAGATCGAGCTTTGTCTCTCATCTTCAAAACTTATAGAAGCTTCAATGGCTACTGGAAAAGCTCCAAGAAGGAAAAAAAAAAAAAAGTTAAGAAGAAAATAGAGAATTCTAATGAGAATATGAGAGGAAGAGAGAACTAACATTGTTAATCCTCCTTATGAGGGTCTCTATTTATAGATGGGCTTAGACAAGACTCAAATCTCTAGTATAAGAGGTTAATATCTATTAATATATTTTATTAATAAAATAACTAAATAAATTATAGGTCTTAACTTATTAAATTTTAAAAATAACTAAGCTAGAGAGGAAAAGTAGGGGCTTCTTACCCTGGCTGGGCTCTAATGATATGATAACCTTTTGGGAGGCCTACAGACCCAAAGACTTATCAGAATTTGATGTTTAAATAGTCGATTCGATAGCCCTCAAAATGTAAACCATATTGGTGGTCTTAGATTTACTCATACACACTAGGATCAATAAAAAACTCTAGTTGACATTGAAGAACATTAATTTTTGACCTACAATTAGGCATGATCTTCAATTGATGATAAAATGCTCAAATCAACACCAATTTGGGCATGTAAATAGTCGATTTTGATGCCCTTAAAATGAGAAGTGTCAAGGTCAACTCTAATTTAATAGATAAACCATTTGTCAGTTAAAATTTTTTATCAAAACAATAATGATATTTTTTAGAGCATCCGACCCTATGGGTCCAATCCAATGATATACGATTCAAAATAACCTCAGTTATATCTAATTAATCGATCCCTAAATTGATATAAATATCATAGATTATATCCAAATTAATTGGGTTTGATTTAAATATTATTAATTAAATCCAATACCTAATTTAAGGCCCAAATCCATATCAATTTTTTATTTATGATTAAATTCTAATTTCATGCATAATTAAATTAAAATTTAATTCTTTACAAATTCAAATATGCAATTAGATGAAATGATATTAAATGACTCTGAATTAGGCTTAAATGTAAATTGATTTCATCTATAAAATTTTGAATTTCTATGTATTTAAATTATTTTGTTTAAATATTTCTTAAGAGGTTAATTTGATTTTTTCAAAAATAATTTCTGAAAAATTAGAACTCAATAGGGTCGATGAGACCCTTGGGCATATTGGGGTGTTGCTTATACTTAGAAAATTTTGTCTAGGTCCTATATACTCTATACTCAAGGCAAATTATCATTATCTAGTCAATTTAATTTATTTTCTAAAAATGATGTTTTCTGAGAAACAGACTTCAAAAGCGATCTCTATCAGGGTCGACAAGACACAATATCATTTTGTGTGTTTTCTTTTATTTTAGTTTATTATAGATTAGATTTCAAACTCATGAAACTAAATTCAAATTTATTAAATTTATATTACATACATATCGAGTTATCTTAAATTCATCAAAAATCATATTAAACTTTATTTTGGTGAAATTTATTAGTTATTTTATTAAATTCTGATCATTTTCATAAATTCAATTCTGAATGCAAATTTCATAAAAATTAACTCGAATCAACTTTAAGTTTTCATACGATATTTTTTATAATTTCTTTTAGGCTAATTTATATTTTTACACTTCTTTCTCATAAAAGTTATTATTTATTTATTAAAAATATCATAAAGAATTACATGCATTGCTTGTGAACTAAATTTAAAATCATAGATTCAAAAATGCAATTTATTATATTTTTTAAACTTGAATTAACATTTGATTAAGTCTTAATTTAGATTTAAATCAAACTCAAATCTAATTATAATATTTGAAACATATTTATTAAATTCGAATTCAAATCCAAACCTGATTAAAAATTAAAACTTGATTCAAAATAATTTCTCTTTTAAAAATTTATTCTGAATCCTAATAAATGTTTGAATTATAAATTAATTCTCATCTTAATCTCAAATAATATTTTTAGCCTTAATTCAGTATTATTTTTCATAAAATATAAAAAATTTATAGGTTTTACAACTTAATTTTATAAAATATAAAAAATTTGCGGGTTTTACATCCTTCCCTCCTTAAAGAAATTTTGTCCTCGAAATTTAACTAAGGTTATGATAGTTCTAAATTTCGTGACTTTATCATTTATTTATTTAATAACTAAAGAAAATTTATGGGTATTACACTAGATCCAGTTCTTATTTGGATAGGTAAAGATTACTAGATCTAGAATTGGTCTGATCTAGATCAGATTGAATCTGAATCAAGACCCGAGCCCCAGTCAGACCTGGCTCAGTCTAGTTTAAACCCAAACCGAGTTGATCTGTCTGAGTCGATCCTAACTGGTTTGATTTGACCCGATTTGGTCTAAACTGGTTCGATTTTGAACCGGTTTGACCCATTTTTTTTGCTTGGTTCGGTCTAAGTGCAATCCAGACTGATCGAGTCTTTTTTTTTAAAACTATTCTGGTTAGGTCTGGGTCGCACCTAGACCGTCCCAACCTCCCTTAAAAGATAAAAGCGGAAGGGGCTCTGCCCCTTCTGTCTTCCTTGTTACAAAGGGGTCCGACCTCTAAGCCAACCCTCTCTCCTTCTCTCTACGACAGAGGGGATGACCACTGACGCCGGCCGACCACCCCTCTCTCTCCTATTTTTTTTTTGTTTCTCTGCAACTCGCCAGCAGCAATGGCTGCTGGCCTTGGGTCAACCAGAAAAACAAGAGAAAGGAGGAGGTGATTATTTGCGTTGTTGGTTGTCGAAGATCTGGTAAACGCCTCTCTCTACCACTTTTTTTTTCTTCTCGCGTCCCTCTCCCTCTACTGCTCGCTTGGTCGACGGTGGACGGGATACACCATGAGGGCTATTTATAGGCTCATGGGGTGAGGTGAGAATAACCTCACCCCCCCCATTGATCGTTGGGGGTGAGGTTTATCCTCATTCCCTCGATCTGTTAAGGGGGAGGCGGTTCCCTCAAATGGGGAACCATCTTTTCCCTTTTCTTTTTTTTTTCTGAACTTTATCCCCTCCGACGATTTTGTCGGAGGTTTTTTTTTACATAACCTCTTGGTTTATGCCATTCATTTTTGGAATAGGTTGCAAAACATGCCAAGTAGCTTGAGTTTGATGTAGTTATTGTTCAGGTACGACTTTTTCTACAAAAAATGATGGTATTGTATGGATAATTTGACATGCTTTTTTAAAAATCCTATAATTTCTTAATGTCCAAACTCACATATATCTAATATCATTAAGACCCTTTTACCCTTTGTAACTACAAGTTGATGACTTATTGCGATAAAATTCTACTGCTCGTCGGTTAGTGCAAACTCTCACTTAAATTCAAAATCGCATGTTTTCTTATGTGAACCTCACAAACTCGCATAAATTTATTTGCAAAAATTTGATGAAACTGAAACTACCAAAATCACAAATATCATTCCAGTTTTCATATACTTCACGATTTCACATAAATATGTTTGTGAACCTCCACTCTCAAATATCTTACTTTTTCACATATACTTCACGAATCATATAAATATATGTGTGAACCTCCACTTAAAGGAAAACAATAAAATTATAAATATCCTACTTAAATATTTGCAAAATTATTAATATATGTGATTTTTTTTTAATATTTGCAGAGTTCTTGAATCACATATATACTCATTTTTGTACCCGGGTTTCTTCTTTTCGTTTGTTTTTGCAAAAAACTTACTTGTAGAACCCTTGTAGTGATTCTCATGTAATTTGGCTCTGCATCCCAAGAAGGTTGTGGTATTATTCTTGTCATCCATCTCCCTATCTACAGGTTCGACAAATGAGTTTCATATAATATACACATGTGTACCCACATGCGCATTTCTGTTTAATATGACAACCTACAATAGGGGTGCAAATGGACCCCAACAAGATTATATATGAATCGAGAAATATACAAAAATTAAGTAATATTGCATATTTATCATAAATTCATAAATATTTAAGTACGCTATTTGTGATTTATGAAGATTCACAAATAACTCTATGAGATCATGAAGTATATGCGAATAAGTAATATATTTGTAAATTTAGTGGTTTTTGATAATTCACACATATATTTATGCAATTCGTGAAGTATATATGAAAAAGTAGGATATTTGCGAGTGGAGGTTCACAAATATATTTATGCGGAATCGTGAAGTATATGCGAACTAGAATGATATTTGCGATTTTGGTGGTTTTAGTTTCATCGAATTTTTGCAAGAGTTCGTGAGGTCCACGTAAGAAAATGTCCAATTTTGGATTTAAGTGGGAGTTTGCATTAGCCGACGGGTGGTAGAATTTTATTGCAATAAGCCATCAATTTACAGTTGCGAAGGTTAAAAGGGTCCTAACGATGTTGGATATTTGCGAGTTTGGACATCGAAAGAATATAAAAAATTGTAAGGTTTTTAGAGAATCATGTCAAATTATCGGTTTCATTTTTTATTTTTTTATCCATCAAATGATCCGAGCTCATCTTAACGGCTCTGTTTGAGAGCTGGATTTGAGAGGGAGATGGGAGGTGAGATGACAGATTCACTGAGGTTAGCCGGTTTTAGGGCTGAAGATGCCAAATCCTGGATTTGCCCAATCATACATGCTGTTTGGGGGAGGACTGCTGGAGTTGGCATCTCCTTGCCAACCAACAGCTTCCAAACAGCTGAATATATAGTGAGTTGCCAAATACAAGTGCAAATGGATCAGATTCTGGATTCGGCTTATTAAAGTAAGACCTGAATGTGTATTAAAATCAGATTCAGATCTATCATAATGGATTGTTTTTCAAATTCAGATCAGATTCGGATCAATTTAAGTTGGATTAGATTCAAGTTTGGATCAAATTTGATCCATTTGCATTTTGTAAATCATATTAGATTTGGATTTGGATCAAAATCTGATCCATGCAAATGGCTTTGTTTTACATATTTTACCAGATCTGGTGGTATAACTATAACATATAGTTCGGATCCAGGTACATCCTTACCTCATTGGATTTGGTTCAGATCCAGAGTTAAATTTTAATATCCTTCATCTTATGGCCTATACAGGTTGCCATCTAAAATCAGCGATTGGCAAGTACTTGCTCTTGCTCCATATGGGAACAGAATTTTTAGCTTGCTTTTCTTTTTTGAAGAAATAACTCTCATCCATAGCATGAAGAAAATACACCGAAGAAACGGAAAAAGAGGGACAACAAACAACAAATAGTGATGTAAGCAGAGAAAACAAAAACCCAGCTGCAAAACTAGAGCAGACGTCTTGTAATTGCAGAGCTGCACCAGCAGCTAAAAAACTCCCTCTGTTCTTAGTCCTTCAAGTCTGAGTTTCCTGAAATTTGAACCAAAATTCAGGTCGCTCGCTGGAGGTACTGAAGGAATCAGTAGTCATTGCAAGCACATGTATGCATACCCTTCTTCTGTCTATGTTGGTTTACAATTGCAAGATTCAGCATAAACGCATGCATTTTTTTCCTGCAAGATAAGCACCCAAAAAAATAAAAACCAACCAAAAGGAAAACAAAAATGACAGAAGGACAAGGCAACAAGCATCTAAAATGCACACAACCAGACGAACAACAAAAAACAACAAAATAAGAAATGAAAAACAAACATGGAGATGGCATACCTTTGCAACAAGAGGAAAGCAAGGGAAAAACAATGGAGAAGCTATTGGGAAACGAAGAGAGAAGCGCGCTCCCCATTTCGAGTTTCCTCCGCCTCTCTTCCCACTTTGCAAGCGCTTCCCCTATAAGGGCACTTCCAATATCTATGGGCTGTACAACCAGGCAGTTATACAACCACCCATGCCAGTGGAGTTGGAACTTGCAACGTCCCATTGATGATTACAAACTCCGAAGCAGATCAGGTGATATTGCATGCAACCGATTTATCCATTATATTTAATCCACGCTGGGCACTCCACACCGTGCACCTCACGTGATGGAGAAGTGTCTGGGTCCCACTTTCACAGTTTTTTTTTTTCTTAAAGGCAAGCTGGGGTTAGTCTAGCCCCCATCAGTTACTATTCAACGTACCATTGGGGTTTGGAACCTGCAACGTCCCACCACAAGGAGACGTGCACTGATAGATCACGAACCCCTTTTACAGTTTCCTAGTGAGTCACAACTTGCAAATTTCCACATGAGTTGTGCCATGGAGATTAATAAACATAACCAATTATCAATATAATACCACCTGAACTGAACTGCTCACGGCATAAGAAGGTGCAGGCATCCTAACCAATGTCACAAATCATTCTTTAAACAAAAATATCATTGACAGAATCTCACAATATTGAAAAGTATGGTCTTTTGTCGAAAAATTTTAGGAAAATGTTAGCATATATAAAAATGTGAAATCATGCAAGGGATTTTTTTTTAAAAGTAACTTTAGAACTAACCCGTGGAAGACTTGTTTTAAAAGCTAGACGACACTGGGCAGGTTACATGAGAAAGACAACGTATAATTGAATTCATAATTAAAGACATCATCAAAATTAAAGGAAATTAGTATTCATGCAAAAGGATTTTTGGGGTAAGGTGCCAAAATATGGTTACAACCCATCCATTAAAATTGCAGAGTTTATAACATTAAATTGTCAAAAAACCAAAGCCCAAAAATGTGCATGGTTCCAGCTACATAGACGGTTCGTAACTTCGACAGTTCATACTGCTCGATATAGTGCTGCAACAACAATGGTGACTTAATCAATCGGCCTTCTGTACAAAGCCTCATAAGTTGTCATCCCAGTACTCGCATGATAACTATTGTTATAAGCGAACTCTGCTAAAGCTAGGTGTGAATCTTAATCACCCATCCAATCAAACATACAAGCTCATAGCATATCCTCGATGCTCTGAATCATTCGCACTTATTGACCATTGGTCTGCGGGTGAAAAGAATTATTAAACTTCAAATTAGTGTTGAGTGCCTATTGCAACTGACCCCCAAATCTGGAGGTGAAGTTCAGATTATAGTTCAAGATAATAGGGACTAGAACTCAAGCTACAGCTGAAAACCTAACTTAAACTTCAGGAATTATTGTGCCCGCTTTGAGTATCCGCAGGTTTTAATGAAAAGTGAAACTAAACTTATATGCATTTAATAGGAACATGCATGCAAAAGAGAACTCTGATAATAACTTAATAAATTGTTCATGTATATGCATTGGAATCATGCATATTTACTATTTTGCTTTAGTTTATGCATTCTTATTTGTTTCTTTTTCATGCGAGAAATTATTATTGCATGATAACTGTTTTCAAATGCTTGAATAGTAAATGGTTTTTAAGATTGCAGTCGTGATATTTTCTTTGAATACTTGCATGAATTTGATTTATGTTGTTTCTTGCCTATTTGAATTTTTAGAGGAATTCATACAGAGAATCTTTGATTCTTACCCAATACTTTGCATGTTTTTCTCAGGACCTGGAGCTCAGTGATGCAGATGACTGCATCAAGGAGCCTACGAGATCGTGTCTGTTTTCTTTGATAGTGTGGCTCTGGGATTTTATACTTTAATTTAATTCTATTATCAGACTTTGATTATTTCTTAATAAAGTTAGTTATTTGATTGGATGGTTCAATGTAAAAGTCACTTGTGGTTTGAGATTTGTTAAGTCCATGAAGCCTCAGATATTTGGGTTTTGGTTTTCGTAATTATTAAAAAAAATATATTTTTCAACAGGGATGAGTTGAGGTCAATAGATACATGACTTTTGCATGATTCATGCATGCATTTTATATTATTTTAAGTTATCTATAATATTTAAGCATGAATTATGACTAAATTCATGACTTATGTGATGCGTTTCATCAAATTTTTATTTATGCATATGAGTTGAAGAATGCATTTGTGTTTTTTATGATATAATACATAATTTATCGTGAATATACATTCATTATCATGTGTGCATGAACATACTCCATAATATGAATATATTTGCGGTAAAAGATCTCGATTAACTGACTTTTATAATCACCAAAGTGATCTGAGTTGTGTTGATTGAGGATTCTTTGAATCATGTTAAGATTCATTATTATGATTGTGTGTAACTTTATAAAACAATGATTCTACTCAAAGGTGGGTCATTATGTTCCCCATTCACACAGGATTTAATAGTAGGTGTGTATACCAACCCATAAAGCATGTTCATACCCAAACGTACAATGGCGAATTGCTTCTAGTTACATGATCTGCTAGTTTAATCAATTTAAGTCAATTATTTGAGATTTGGGGAGACAAAACAACTTTGAGTATTATCATTTCTACCAAAGTAAAATGATAATGACCCTATTATGTTTGTCTTAGAAAAGGTGAATAATAAAGGATCTCAATTTTACCTTTTCAATATGAGTCTCATTTGAGCATTTATAAGGTCTTTTCCTTCATTCTTGCAGTACCAAGTTTTTTGATCATTGACGGTTCTAGTAAAATCGTCATCCTAGACGGATCTAATTTTTTGGATTAGAAAAATAGAATGTTATTAATTATGGATTATATGAACCTAGTTTTGGCTCTTGGAATTGACGAACCTCTCACTCTTACATAGCAGAGTACAACCGAACAGAAGACTACCTTTGAGAAGTGGGAGCACTCGAATACACTTAGCCTGTTGCTTTTATAATCAAGAGTGACTAAAAATATTCGAGGTACAATCCCTCACTACCAAACAATTAAGAAATTCCTTGAAACCATTGAGGCTTAGTTCATCAGTTCTAATAAAGATAGGGCCAATACTCTGATATACAAGTTGATGTCTATGAAATATTCTGGTGATAGTCATATCTGACATCATATCTTAGAAATGAGAAACATTGCATCTTAGTTGAATGACATGAAGTTCACCATTTAAGACTTTTTTCTAGTCTATTTGATTTTGACCTTGTTGCCTATTGAATAAGAACCCTTCAAGATCTCTTACAACACACATTAATGAGTGATTCTTTAATAACCCCTTGATCAAGTATGTTGAATAAGAAGAAAGATTGAAGGGTGAGAGAGTGTCAAGCCCATATATGGCTTCTCATCAGGGAAAATATAGGTTAGGGGCAAAAAAAGGTTCCTTCAAGAAGAAAAACAAGAAGAAAACCTCTAGGGAGAGTTCCAACTTTCAGGAAAAAGCCAAAAACCAAGCAGGAGGTTCTTCTATAAAGTGTTTCTTCTACAAGAAGAAGTGACATAAGAAGGTGGATAACCTGAAACATAAGAAATGACTCAAGAATAGAGGTAATGTGTCATTCATTTATCATTAATGCAATTTAATCCATGTTTCATTGCATAGTTGGTGGGTTGATTCTAGTGCCACGATGCACATTGCCCACTTTTTGTAGGCATTTCTGAACAAAAGATAACCAACAAAGTATGAAAGAACCATCTTATCAGAAAATAAGATGCGTTTACATGTCAAAAATGTTGATACCTGTAGAGTTGTGTTAGAATCTGAATTCATTTTGGATTTAGTTGATACTTTTTATGTTTCATCCTATAGTCGGAACCTCATTTTCATTTCAAAACTTTATAAGTTTGAGTTTGTTTTTAAGTTTGAAAACTCCAAGCCTATTATTATTAAAAATTCTATTCCTATAGGTTTTACATGTGTGTGATGGTTTATATCGTTTGAAAACAAAATTTTAAAATTGAAAATCTCAATCCATTGAGAATACAATGATTGATAATAAACGTGGTCTAAAGGATGATCAATCCTATTGCTTTGGCATATAAGGTTATGACACATCATGAAAGAGAAAGTCCAAAGACTTGTGAAAGAAGAGATTCTTTGATTTCATAGATATATAACCATATATTGACTGCATAAAGGCTAAGCATTCCAACACATATAGGAAAGATGCCAAATGCAACAATAAAAAATTAAAGATTGTGCACATGGATATTTGTGAGCCTTTTTTCTATGTTACATGGGTAAAAACTATTTTATCATATTTATAGACGATTACTCAAGGTATATGCATCTCTATTTATTATTTAAAAAATTTAAAGTCTTTTAGGTTTTCAAAAACTTCAATAAAAAAGTAGAGAAACAGACCCGTAAAGTTATTAAAGTGGTTAGGTCTGATAGATGTGGCAAATATTATGGTCATTTCATTGAGATAAAACAAAAAGAAAGGCCATTAACACAATTTTTAAAAGAGAAAATCATTATACCTCAATACACCATATGCTTAAGAAAATAGTTCGAGTGATGTTGAATTACTCAAATCTTTCCTTGACCTTATGGGGTGAAGCTCTTAGGACAACAATAAATATATTAAAAAAGGTTTCTATGAAGGCTATCCAAAAGACTCTCTATGAGCTATGAATTGATAGAAAACCTTCCTTGTCATATATGCGTATATAGGGGATGTTCAGCTAAAGGTAAGTTGTATAACCCACATATAAAAGCCTTTGATCCTAAGAGGACTAGTGATTTTTTTATTGATTATCCAAAAAAATCAAATGACTTTAAGTTTTATTGTCCATCTCATACACCATAGATAATGAAAATAAATAAAGCAAGATTTCTTAAATATAGTTTTGTTGGGATAGATGCATATCAAAGTTTTGAATTTGAGGAATTGCAAAATTAAATTTTCAAACCTGCGAAGGAAAAATGCCTAGTTTTTTATTATTGTTTCTTTGAATGATGTTAAGAAAAATTTGATCAATGAACATCAATCTCAAGTAGAATAAGTTGTTGATAAGGATATACAACATGATGTAGAGGTTCACTTTGAACCACCTATAGTACCTGTATGGAGGACTGCGAGGACTAAAAAATCTGCTATCTATCTTGACCATGTAGTGTATTTACAAGAGCCTAATGATTTCATAGACATTAATGATGATTTATTAACCTTTGCAGAAGCCATTAAAAGTGAAAGATCGATACATTTGATCAATGCCATGAAAAAAGAGCTTGACTCTATAGTAAAGAACCAAGTGTGAGATCTTTTACTTCGACCTGATAGAGTATGACCTGTTGATTGTAAGTGAGCCTTTAAGACCAAGACAAACTCTAAAGAATGAGTGAATATGTACAAAGTTAAGCTCGTTGCAAAGAGATTCATACAGATGAAAGGCATTGATTATAATGAGACTTTTTTTCTGTCTCAACTAAGAAATCGTTGAGAATAATCATGACACTCACAATTCATTTTGATTTAGGGCTACATCAAATGGATGTCAAAACAACTTTCCTGAATAAGGATATGGAAAATGGGGTATATATGCAACAACCTCCTAGTTTCAGTGTAGATGACTCAAATAATTTAGTTTGCAAACGGAATAAATCAATCTATGGACTTAAACAAGCCTCACGCTAGTGGTATACAAAGTTCAATGAAGTAATTTTGAACTTTAGATTCATTGAAAACATTGTTGATCAGTGCATATACCTTAAGGCTATTGGGAGTAAGTTCATAATTTTAGTTTTATATGTTGATGATATTATTCATGCAACTAATGATTTAAGTATGCTATATAAGACAAAATATTTTCTTTCATTTTATTTTGATATGAATGACATGGGTGAGGTCTCATATGTCCTTGGAATTGAGATTCATCATAACAGAACTAAGGGTGTCCTTGACCTCTCTCATAAATCCTATATCCTTAAGGTTTTTAAAAGATATAGGATGGAGAATTGTTCTCCTAGATCAACACCCATAGTGAAAAAAGATAAATTGAGCCTAAAAGACTATGGTGAGGATGATAATGAAAAGACTCAGATGACATTTATCCCATATGATTCAGTGGTTGGGAGTTTGTAATACGGGCAGACCTGCACATGACCTGATATTGTATTTGCTGTAAGAATGCTTGGTAGATATCAGTCTAATCTAGGCATTGCATATTGAAAGACAGTGAAGAAAGGCACACGTTATTTGCAAGGAATAAAAGACTATATGTTGACCTATAAAAATGTTGATCATCTAGAGGTTATTGAATACTTTAATATAGACTTAGGAGGATGTCTCGATAGTAGAAAGTCTACTACTGGATACATTTTTCTACTCGTAGGTGGTGTCATCTTATTGAGAAGCGAAAAACAGTCTACAACTGCAACTCATACCATGGAGGCAGAATTTATTGCTCTATACGAGACTTTATCTCAGGCTATTTGAATAAGAAACTTCATTACAGATCTTATGATTGTGGACTTTATTGAGAGACCACTAAATATCTTCTATGATAATGAAGTTGCCATATTGTTTTTGAATAACAACAAGAGCGCTACCTCGTGTCAACACATGGAGTTAAAATATTTTGTTAAAGAAAGGATTGAAAATCATTTAGTGTGTATTGATACAATCGGTATAAAGAAAATGACTGCTAATCTCCTTACTAAAGGGTTAGCATCAGAATTATATTCTCAACATGTAATGGGGGCGTGTTTGTTTGATTCTTTCTAATATATGATAAGACATTATGGTTATATGTGATCATACTTATGAAACTAAATTGATTCTCTATGATTTTGTGCATTATTGATTATGTATAAAATATCTCTCATTTGGGTAGAGAGAATAATATAATATCAATATTAAAAGACCAATAGAATGTGTTAGAGACCATCCTATTCATAAAGATAATCTTAACCTGCTAAAACACTAAAAATGAATAATATTGTAGTGCATGAAAATATGATATCTTATATAAAGGTGTTTATTTTCAAGACTCATATAATTCATTCTTGTGATACAAGATAACATGTGAATCGACATGAAAGTTGAATCGAGATAACAGTAAAAAACCTCAATTATGTACCTTTCCGTGTTAATGAGTTAAGTGAGAGAATGTTGGACATTTCAGATTAGACCCAACCAGAGGTGACCTGATTTGACAGAGGGCACACTTAATGGTATGCATAAGTGGAGAGGGGTTTACGTGAATGGTTTACATTCAATAAGGGCACGTGAAGGGTTCACATGCATAAATGCCATGCATGTAACCCCCACTCTCCTCCTACTATAAATAGCGAGGTATGGTTGCTTGATGAGGGCAACCAAAGAGCTCTCTCTTTCTCATTTGGGTTCAGGGTCCTCCTTAGCTTTCGACCTGACGACCTGAGCTCATCGTGGGCGTTGATAGGCTGAGGAGAACGCTGAGAACCCACATCTGCGCAAGGTTCGATTTAATCGACTATGGTAGCTTTTGATATGTTTTAGTTCTTCATGTATTTTTCCGCCAACATAAAGTTCTTTTTGGCTTATTTTGGTGTTGCTCTAATGTTGAGATTTTTCATTTTTAAATCATGTTTTATATTAGAAAGTAAGGAGCATTGTTTCCATCTGATTGCATTCCTTTATTTCATCAATATTAAAAGTTATTAAGGCTTCTAGTTTAGGAAATACAGTCTCCCAAAATTATATTCTTTGTATATATGCTTACAAAAGAAAACATGCGCAGATGGTTATATTGTAATAGTTTGATTGAACTTATAAAATTGTTTTTATGGTGTCCTGTGAATGATTCCGATGAGATGGATTGATAGGGAGAAGTATGGCATATTTTTCTGCCCCATGTTCCTCGGAAGCAGATCAGGTCATGCTGAACATGAGCCTTTTTGCTCATGCCGTGGCTGTCTGTTTGTATTTTGGATGAATGCCACGTGGTTTTGTTGACTTTTGAGCTTTTAAAAATGCAAATCGGATGGCCACGATGTCGGCATGAGCAAAAACGCTCATGTTCAGCATGACCTGATCTGCTTCCTGTTTCTATGGTGCTATATCACATGTATGATCTAAGGTTAATGTTATGTTCAGTCTGTACGTGTCAACTGTATATTATAATCCCAAGCTGAGCAGTAAGTGTTTTGTCTCTTGTGCGATTGCATTAGCCTATCAATTTCTTTAAGTTAATGGGAAGGATCACCCATGTTTTGCTAGAAATACTTTTGAGGTTTGTAAATAGGAAATGCATGTAGGATTACACGTATACGATTTACTGCGTTCTGTAGGAGTGCAAGATGATAGGGATTTTCTTTTTGGTAAGTGCCTTATTTGTGCTAATGGCAACTGGGATGTTTATTAATCACCAATGCTGCTGGATGTTTTGCTCTTAACAACCAAGAAGAATGTCGGGTTTTCAAAAGTATTCCACTAGATAAAGAATTTTACGTCCATGTCTATTTGAATGGCATTGATGTTGCAGTCCTTGTGTTGCCACATTGATAAGGTTCTAGAAGTATCCAGAGAGAGGCACCTTTTAACCAAATGTGTAGACAAACTTCAAGAAAAGAAAGACTTCCGATGCTCCTGGAAATCACATCCATTTTTTCCGCTTTGTTCGTGTGTGTGTGCATATGTATGTATGTTTGTATATATCCATTATTGCATGCATGTGGGCATGTACACGTGTTGGGCTAGTGGAAAAATGTGGTGAAGCGGCATGGTTTGACCTACAACTGGCAGTAAAATACTGGTAATAGACACCATTAGGTAGAAAATTTTCACCTTATTCTTGTGGGCAATCAGACCTACAACTGGCAGCAAAATATGTTGCCGATAGTGTT